>NC_082712.1:106079351-106384666 GCF_030144855.1 Hypanus sabinus
CTAAATCCTTCTGCAGATTCCCAGCTTCCTCAACACTACTTGCCCTGCACCTATCTTCATATTTTCACAAACTTGGCCATCAATTCCATTATCTGAATCATTAACATGTAACATACAAATAAATGGTCCCAACACCAACCCCTGTAGAAAACCGCTAATCACCAGTCAGAATAGGCCCCCTTTATTCCAACTCTGCCTCCTGCCAGTCAGCCAATTTTCTAACCATGCCAGCATCTTTTTGGAAATACCACGGACTCTTATCTTGCTAAACAGCCTCATGTGTGGCATCTTACCAAAGGCCTTCTGAAAATCCAAGTAAACAACATCCACTGATTCTCCTTTGTCTAATCTACCTGTTACTTCCTCACAGAATTCCAACAGCTTTGTCAGCATGATTTCCCCCAAGGAAACCATGCTGATTTTGGCCTACTTTATCATACGCCTCCAAATAAAATGTTTAACCTCTCACCCTAAACCCTCATTTTATACTTTACTTTAGGGGAGAAACAGTTCCCCACCAGCTTGCCTATGGTTGTATAAACCTCTAAGGTCACCTCTTAGACTTCTTCGCTCATGGGTTACTGTACTGACCTATCCATTCTCTCCTTATAACTCAAGCCTTCCAGTTTAAGCAACGTGTACAGGCATCTACAAGGACTACAAAGACTTGCTTGCTTGAGGCATGTAAATCCATGAGTGGCATTAAACCTGAGAAAGAAGATTTGGTATGAATATAGTGTGCCAGCGCTGGATGGTAGCTGCCTGCTTACTCTCCTCCAGATCAGTCACCTATATTTAGATCTGGGCTTACCTCCCACCACTTGCTGTTGCTGGAGGCAGTCATGTAGTCATCCTCTGAGAATGTGCGGTGAATAAAAATAGGATTAATGTTGGATTAGTGTAAATGTGTGGTTGATGATCAGTACAGACTTGTTGGGTCTAAGAGCTGTATCCCTCCAAGACTTGGGGTGGAGTGGGGGGTATTTCCTGAATTAGTAAGTTCTGTATTTTCCATTGTCTTGCTATGTTCATATTCAATTCCAAAGGTGGCTGTGAAATATTGATGCTGATAATGCCACTAACATCTGAATCTCCAAAAGGCCAATGAACAGCTTGGTCCAATTATTATTTATGGTGATATAGGCAAATCCACCAATACACTTGTATTACCATGTTATTATCCTCAAATACATGTTGTTCCTGATAAATAATTGCTGACAGATTTTGTTTTAATTTCTTCCAGAGGTGCAGGTTTGAAACTTGCAATTATGAGAGAAGCCAGGACTTTATGTGTGCAGCCCTCAGTGTGTATGTCCAAGCCTGTGCTGTAAAAGGCCTGTTGTTGAAAGGCTGGAGAAATGTTGTGAGAGAATGCAGTAAGTGTTGCATAAATACAGCATGTTGATATTTCTTGTAGATTTTGTGTAGTACTGATCTTTTGTTCTTCTCGTGATTCCAATTGATATGAAATGGGTGGAAGGCTCAGATATTGCTTTTCTGTATTGGATCAAATCTGACAGCTCTGCTGAAGGTATAACATTTGTTTCCATATTTTGAAAGTCTTAAAAGTATTTTTAAAAGGATTGTCAATATGATCAAAGGCTTGCATTTTTGCTGGAGTCAATTATTACTAGCTGTACATTGTTTGGACACCAGAATGATAACATTTGTGCAGCAAATAGCTGTGGAAGCATTGCAGTGGCAATCCAGTCATTTACCTTCATTAACCTGAAGTTTGCAGTTGAAATAATTTCCATATATCAAATGCAGACTTTAGTGATTTTGCGGAAAATGGAAATCTGGAGAACACACACTAAATGGTGGAAGAATTCAACAAGTCAAGCAGCATCTTTGGTGAGAAGTGAACAGTAAGCATTTCATGCCAAGTCCAGTCATCAGGACTTCATCAGAGACAGGGTCCTGATGAAGAGTCTCGACCTGAAAAGCCAACTGTTCATTTCCTTCCATGGATGATGCCTGGTCCACAAAACAAATGCAAAATGATTGTGCTTTATTTTGGGAACAATTAGTGAAACTGGACTTAATGTTTTTATTCTTCTTCCAGAAATCTCTTGTCATGTGGATCAGGTCTTTGATTATGACTCCAGAGCATGTAACCACACCTGCTTCTCACTGTCCAACCCAATCCTCCAATGTTCTGAGAGCAGAGTTCCAATAGATGGATGCATTTGCCCAGCAGATACCTTCTTGGATAATGCCAATATGTGTGTCAGTGCATCGAATTGCCCATGTTTCCTGCCTGATGATCTGATCATACTTCCTGGCAAGTGTGCCAGGCATTTGGATAAAATTTGGTAAGATGAAAGATGTGAGGAAGGCATAGATATTTTTCACTGCTTTACCAACTAAACAACTCTCTGGGGAGAAACACTGTATTTGATCCCTGATTGGAACTGACAAAGATAATTGTGCAGTGAATGTATGCAGTCCCTGAGTGTCCTCCAGAGAACCTCTCAAATGTTGCAAATGTAGATCACAGTCTGTCAGCCTGAGTCCTTGCTCTACTGCAACGTATATGGCCTTGAGTTGTATGTGTCCATTTCCAATATCAACACTATAGAGCTGCATCTGCATGTCTGCCTGTTCAGTGTTCAGGACAGATTAGAGGGCTTGTCTACAGAAGCCATATGGGTGGAACTGAGAAACAGGAAAGGTATGACCACATTAATGGGGTTGTATTATAGACCACCCAATAGTCAGCGAAAATTGCAGGAGCAAATCTGCAGAGAGATAGCAGACAACTGCAGGAAACATAAAGTTGTAATAGTAGGGCATTCTAAGTTTCCACATGTTCATTGGGACTCCCATACTGTTAAAGGTCTAGATGGGTTAGAGTTTGTAAAGTTCAGGAAAGTTTTCTGAATCAATATAGAGAGGTACCAACTAGAGAGGATGCAATATTAGATCTCCTATTAGGAAACAAGTTAGGAGAAGTGACGGAAGTATGTGTAGGGGAACACTTTGGGTCTAGTGATCATAACGCCATTAGTTTCAACTTGGTCATGGATAAAGATAGATCTGGTCCTCGGGTTGAGGTACTAAACTGGAAAAAGGCCAAATTTGAAGAAATGAAAAAGGATCTAAAAAGTGTGAATTGGGACTGTTTGTTCTCTGGCAAGAATGTGATTGGGTAAGTGGGAGGCCTTCAAAGGAGAAATTTTGAGAGTGCAGTGTTCGTATGTTTCTGTCCAGATTAAAGGCAAAGTGAATAAGAATAAGGAACCTTGGTTTTCAAGCGATACTGGAAATCTGGTAAATTAGAAGAGAGAGATGTATGTCAGGTATAGGCAACAAGGAGCAAATAAGGTGCTTGAGGAATATAAAAAGTGCAAGAAAGAATTCAGGAGGACTAAAAGAAGACATGAGGTTGCTTTGGCAGTCATGGTGAAGGATAATCCTAAGAGCTTCTACAGGTATATTAAGAGCAAAAGGATAGTAAGGGATAAAATTGGTCCTCTTGAAGATCAAAGTGGTCGGAACCAAAAGCTATGTATGGAACCAAAAGAAATGGGGGGAGATCTTAAATGGTTTTTTTGCATCTGTATTTACTAAGGAAAATGGCAAAGATTCCATGGAAATAAAGCAAACAAGTAATGAGGTCATGGAACCTATCCAGATTAAAGAGGAGAAGGTGCTTGCTTGATTTGCAAGCAAGCATGAGGCAAATCAGAGTAGATAAATCCCCAGGACCTGACAGAGTATTCCCTTGAACCCTGAAGAAGACTAGTGTTGAAATTGCAGAGGCCTTGGCAGATATATTTTTAAAACGTTGGTATCCACGGGTGAGGTGCTGGAGGACCAGATAGCTCATGTTTTTCTGTTGTTTAAAAAAGGCTCTAAAAGTAAACAGGGAAATTATAGGCTGGTAACTTTGACGTCAGTAGTAGGTAAGTTATTGGAAGAAGTACTAGGAGATAGGATCTACAAGTATTTGAATAGACAGGGACCTATTAGTGTAACCCTTACCCAACAGGCTGGTATATGTCTAGGGGAAAAAGGAGATCCAGCCACTCTCCAACCCACCTCCCGTACACGCAGGTTCTGTGAGAATCGAGTTAATGCCTCGCGCCCGCCAACAGTATCAAACCCACAACAAATACCGTTATGAAATACACTTTAAAGAGTTTACTAAAATTAAAAAAATAGTAGGCAATACAATATATATATATACACAAGGAAAGAAACAAAAGGCGCCAACTTATCAAAGTTCAGTCTGTTTAGTGCACTCGTTGGAGCTCAATCAACGAACCAATCGACCCATCCGGCTGTCGCACCTGGGACCACCCCGGTGGTCTTACGAGCAGTCCAGCACACGTCCACCTTCCTCAGCGTCTTCCTCGGCCTCTCCAAAAAAACCCGCGAAAACCCCTCCCCCAAGTTCCCAGCATCACAAGACACAATGACATTCCCCATTGATTAACAAATGAATACAATTACCATATCAGCCATTCTAAAGTCAAACAACGGCGAGAGAAACACTTATCCGACAAAGAAACATTCCTACTTGTAACAAACCAAAGAGGCCATTTTGAGTAACATACCCAGGACATTGTACATTCTCTCCCCACCAGCAAATGTCATGCCCTCATGACATTACTAGAGGTCCCCAAAGCTTCTTGCAACACACAAAACCCAACCCAGGTGCAGAAAGCAGTGACATAACTACCCAGAGCAGTAGAAATCACACTCGGTTCTCCCGGTACCACATATGTCAACCGCTCCGGGGGGCGCCTAATCCTCTGAGATCTCCATACCCCTTCTGCCCCACTGGGCTCCCTCGTCACCTGCGAACCCACTGTCTCGGACACCCCAGGTCTACCTGACAGACCCGCACCCCCTTCCTCACAGGGGTCCTCCCTCACCCGAGATCTCTCCGGCTCACGCTTGGGTTCCACCCTCTCTCCCACCAATGTAGGCTGCCTCTCCATCTGACCCTCAAGACCTTCCCTCCTCTCACCCAATTCAGTATGGGAAGGGCCAGGAGCCTCCTCTCCTGGTACTGGAGCACCAGCAAATGGGAACAGGACCCACTCATCTGAGTCGTCCTCCTCTGAATCGGTAGCCATTCCCGGGTGAGGGACCCGTCCCCGCTCTTCAGCAGCGGGCTCTTCCCGTTCTCCGCGCCCTCGCAGAGTCCTTGTACTGGGCGTAACCTCCCACTCGGGCTCCTTATCCACCTGCACCGCTTGACCCAGTGGCAGCAGGTGATTCCTATGGAGTACCTTGATAGGCCCTTTTCCATCCTCAGGTTTCACCCGGTAAACTGGCAGGTTCGGCATCTGGCTCTCTATTATATAGGGGCTGGCCGCCCATCGATCTGCCAACTTGTGCTTACCAGGGAGTCCCAAATTCCGTAAAAGGACCCGGTCGCCCGGTAATAATTGTACAAACTTCACCTTTCGATCATACTGCATCTTATTCCTCTGATTTTGTTTGGTAGCCGCCGCCTCGGCCAACTCGTACACCCGCTGTAACTCCCTCTTCATGTCGGACACGTACTTTAGATGGGACTTCCCGGGAAATTCACCCACTCCACCTCCAAAACACACGTCAATGGGCAACCTCGCTTCCCGCCCGAACATCAGATAATAGGGTGAATACCCTGTAGCATCATTGCGAGTACAATTGTAACAGTGAACCAATTGTCCAATATGACGACTCCACCTGCTTTTCTGCCCAATCTCCAGCATCCCGAGCATATCCAACAGGGTCCTGTTGAATCTCTCTGGCTGAGGATCTCCCTGTGGGTGGTAAGGGGTAGTCCTGGATTTCTCAACCCCAAGCATAGTCAGTAATTCCTGGATAAGGCGGCTCTCAAAGTCCCGCCCCTGATCACTATGGATTCGCCTGGGAAGGCCGTAATTCACAAAGTACTTCTCCCATAACAGCTTCGCCACTGTCATCACCTTCTGATCCTTGGTGGGAAATGCCTGAGCATAGCCAGTGTAATGATCGGTGATGACTAATACATTTGCGGTGTTGCTGGTGTCGGGCTCAATCGACAGGAAATCCATACATACCAGGTCCAGAGGTCCCGCACTCTGCAAGTGCAACAGTGGAGCCGCCAACGCTGGCAGGGTCTTCCTCTGGATGCAACGACGGCATCCCCTACAGTATTCTTCGACGTCCTCCCTCATCCGGGGCCAGCAGAACCGGTCTTTGAGTAATCCATATGTCTTTTCCACCCCCAAATGTCCGGAATCATCATGTAAGGCCTGGAGTACAGCCTGGCGATACTCCTCCGGCAGGACCAGTTGCCAACAGCGGGGTTGGTCCGGAGGCGTCGTTACCCGGTACAAGATTATGTTCTTTAACTTCAACCGAGACCACTCCTTCAACAACAGAGGCACGTATGGGTGTTTCGCCTTCTCAGCCAACGCCCCATCCCCCTTCTCGACCGCTCTCCACACTGTGCCAATGCCCGGGTCATTTTGCTGAGCAGTTGCCACTTCCCCCGGACTCAGTTCTGGCAACTGTTTAGTCCCCAGAGCGGTCAGGTCACAGTAAACTAGGGGTATGGCGTTGTCAAAAACCCCCAAATGGTCCACGACTCGTTCCAGCCTCCCTCTTCCCTCGGCCTTCACGGTGATAACAAACTGACACATCGCCTTCACTCCAGGGGCAGGGACACTCTCCCACTCCTCCTCCCTCTCCTCCTCCCCCGGCTCCCGACGAGACAATGCATCCGCATCGACATTCTTGCTTCCGGGGCGGTACCTCAGGCTGAAATCATATACCAACAATGCTGCCAGCCACCGAAGTCCTGTGGCATCCAGCTTCGCCGAAGTCAAAATATAAGTGAGAGGATTGTTATCCGTTCTCACCTCAAACTTGGCTCCGTACAGGTAATCGCCCAGCTTGTCCATCACCGCCCACTTCAGCGCCAGGAACTCCAACTTGTGAGTGGGATAGTTTCTCTCCGATGGCGACAAGCTTTGGCTGACAAAGGCTACCAGCCTCAATGCTTTGCCATGCTCCTGGTACAGAACAGCTCCAAGACCCTCTCGGCTGGCATCCGTGTGCAGCACATATGGCTTCTGGGGATTGGCAAAAGCCAACACCGGGGCCTGGGTCAGTGCCCTTTTCAAAGATCGGAACGCCTCTTCACATTGATCATCCCATCTCGAGCCAAAAGGTTCTGCTGGGTTCCAGTATCCTCCAGCATCCTGCCTCTGGTTCTCCGTCCTCTTCTTCCCCACCGGGGGATAGCCACACAACAGCTGAGTCAACGGGTGACACATTTTGGCATATCCTTCCCTCGGCCTTCACGGTGATAACAAACTGACACATCGCCTTCACTCCAGGGGCAGGGACACTCTGTAATACCCAGTAATACCCACAGAACCCCAAAAATGAGCACAGAGCACCCACTTTCTGGGGTCTCGGCCAGGTGGTCACGGCCTCTATCTTGGTTGGATCAGTAGCCACTCCCTCTCGCGAAATGATATGGCCAATGTAGTTAACCGACGACTTGCACAACTGGCATTTGTCCAGGGAAAGCTTCAACCCTTCTTCATTAAGCCGGCCCAACACCTTCAACAGCCTCTCCTCATGTTCCTCCAAAGTCGATCCAAACACTATCAAATCATCCAGGTACACCAGCACCTCCAACAGATTCATATCCCCCACAGTTCTCTCCATGAGCCTCTGGAAGGTGGCTGGGGCTCCGGATATGCCTTGGGGCATTCGTTCGAACTGAAAGAACCCCAGCGGGCAGATGAAAGCGGTCTTCTCTTTATCGGCCGCACTCATCGGGATCTGGTAATACCCACTTCTTAAATCCAGCACACTGAACCACTTCGCACCGCTCAGGCAGGCCAGCGCATCCTCGACTCTTGGGACAGTATATTGATCAGGGACAGTTCGCCGATTCAACGTCCTGTAGTCAACACACATGCACACTCGCCCATTCTTCTTCCGTGCCACCACTATTGGGGACGCATAAGGACTTCGAGACTCAGCTATGATTCCGGCCTCCTTCAACTTGCACAAGTGCTGTCGCACGTCCTCAACATCTGCCGGAGCCAGCCGCCGGGATCTGTCTCGGAATGGGGTGTCCTCCGTCACCCAGATGGTGTGGCGAGTGCTTTTGGAGCAGCCAACATCAAACTCGCCCCGAGAAAAAACAGCTTCCATCTTCAGCATCTTCTCCACTAGCCTGCGTTTCCACTCCAGCGACACTGGGGAATCCCCAAAGTTAAAGGCTTCAGCGGTCAGCTCCCTTCGATGCTCCGATCCCTCCCTGTTAGGGGTCCGCACTGGTGCGCTGGACATTACCGTCACCGGGAACAGATGTGCCAGCGGCATTCCCCTCTTAAAGGTGATTTCTCTTGCCGTGGTGTTCCTGACACTTATAGCTATACGCCTCGCATGTACCACCCCTGGTCTCTGCACTTCGGGCCTCACCAGCACCCCCGCCGGAAATCGTGTCTCCCCTTCAAGATCGTCCGGGGCGTCTACTAACAGGGCTTCTCACGTCGGCACTCCTGGGAATCTGGGGGTCCCCATCACTAGGGCTACCTCCCCGGGTCGGATCACCTTGGGCCTCGCCTGCGTACACCACACCGTCCCTCGTTTACACTCCGGGTCCAGCCCTTGGGAGGCAACCCCTTCTGCGAACACTGCTCGAAACACTGGATGCACCGAGAGGGTCTCCAGAAAGTCTTCCCCCCCTTTCTCCTTACAAGCTCCCAGGAGCCGTCGCACAACTGGGGAGTTAGTCCCCACCAGGAGGGCAGCTCCACCGGTTTCCACCGGGTCAGGACACACCAACACCAACGTCTCAATAGCTTCCGACACTCCCACATCGCCCTCCGAGAACTCCAACCTCACCGATAGGTACCCATCGTACGGGTAGTCACCCTCGCTCACACCCCAAATCTGCAGGGCGTCAAATGGTGTTACGGGCAAATGCTTTAGATATTGATTGTAGAAAGACCGGTACAATAAGGTCACCTGCGATCCCGTATCAAGAACGGCTTTTGCGTAAGTTCCCTCTATCCGTATACCCACACTGGCACGGGGTCCTACCAGCCCATCCGGAACAGAGGCGTGGGCACCCGGTGGTCTTCCGGCTGATCTCTGGGAACGTGTTCCTCCAGAGGCTCCAGTCCGTTCCCTCACTGAGCCTCTCCTAGATTTCCCGACACCTCTCCCTTTTTAGTCATAGGGGGGCTTGTCCTCCGCGGGACTCCTTGTCTCCCACAATCCCACCTAAAGTGACCCTCCTCTCCACAGCTATAGCACACCCTCGGCCGCCCACAGTCCCACCTGAAATGCCCCTCTTTCCCACAGTTAAAGCACACACTGCCGGCCGCCCCTCCTCTCCCAGGACGGCTCCTGCTCCCAATCCACTGCACTGATCGCCCCTGAGAATAGGTACCTCCCCTGTCCCTCCCCTCCAAAGGGGTTCCCTACTCCCCGGGGGATTGTCATTCCTCCACTCAGCCACCACTTCCTGTATCGCTGAGGATTGCTCCCGTAGGCCCGTGCCCCTTTTCCGCCCCAACGCTCTCTCTTCCTCTCGCACCTCTCTAATCAGTTGCCCGAAGGATGGAGGGGGACCTTTCCTATAAGCCTGCCGGATAGTCCACGCCACCTTGTCCTCCTCCAGAGAGCCACTGAATAGCTGACTCATCCTCACGCTACCCACGTCAGTCGCCTTCACTACCCCCCGGCTGCCGCAGCCCCGAGAGCATCCCCTCCATCCTAAATATGCACTCGGAGAGCTTTTCCCCTCTCCATTGTTCCAGGCATTGAAACTCTGCTAAAAGCAGCCAGGGTTCCCCTGACAACCCAAACGCTCCCTCCAAAACTTCTAGGCAGTCCTCCACTGAGGCCCCAGGCTTCTCAGCTTTCAACTCCTGGACGATTTTGGCTGCTAAACCCCTCAAACTTCCCACCAATCGCAGCCTCTTCTCCTCCTCTGAGCCTGGCCACTCCTCTAACATCAAAGGCGTATGCTCGATCCAGGTCTCATAGTCCACCTCCCCAACCGGAGTAGGCTTGGCTCCGGAGAACACCCCCAGCTTCAGCCGTGGCCTCTCGGCCACCCCCACCAGGGAATTAAGTGCGGCTGCCAGCTCCGAGGCTTCCACCCTACCTGGGGAGCGGGGCTTAGTCACGACTCCCTCCTCCCACCTCCCTTTACTAGTGCCGGGCACCTCCCTGGGGTCCACCTCTAGCTCTAACTCCTCCTCCGATGTCTCCTCAGCCTCATCCTTGTAGGAGTGGAGCCCCCACGGCCCCTCCTCCCCCGGTACACTGACCATCGCCGGCAGTTCCACCGTCCTGACTTCAGCACTCGTACGAACCAACACCCAGCTAGACTCTACCTCTTTACCACAACGTCTAGCTACCAATTCTACCTGCCCAATACCCTTCACCGAACTTAAACCCCGCACTATCACGTCTCCCGAAACTCGAAAATCCACTCCGCTCACTACGCATGCGTACTGTACCGGTACACCTTCAAACTGGCACCAACAAACAAACTTATCTCTGTCCATTCCTCTCTGCTAACTGCGTGATTCCACAGCCCCTGACAATCCAATCCCGGACGAGCACCCCACAAATGTAACCCTTACCCAACAGGCTGGTATATGTCTAGGGGAAAAAGGAGATCCAGCCACTCTCCAACCCACCTCCCGTACACGCAGGTTCTGTGAGAATCGAGTTAATGCCTCGCGCCCGCCAACAGTATCAAACCCACAACAAATACCGTTATGAAATACACTTTAAAGAGTTTACTAAAATTAAAAAAATAGTAGGCAATACAATATATATATATATATATATATATACAAGGAAAAAAACAAAAGGCGCCAACTTATCAAAGTTCAGTCTGTTTAGTGCACTCGTTGGAGCTCAATCAACGAACCAATCAACCCATCCGGCCGTCGCACCTGGGACCACCCCGGTGGTCTTACGAGCAGTCCAGCACACGTCCACCTTCCTCAGCTTCTTCCTCGGCCTCTCCAAAAAAACCCGCGAAAACCCCTCCCCCAAGTTCCCAGCATCACAAGACACAATGACATTCCCCATTGATTAACAAATGAATACAATTACCATATCAGCCATTCTAAAGTCAAACAACGGCAAGAGAAACACTTATCCGACAAAGAAACATTCCTACTTGTAACAAACCAAAGAGGCCATTTTGAGTAACATACCCAGGACATTGTACATTAGGAAGAGTCAACATGGCTTTGTGCGTGGTATGTCATGTTTAACCAATCTATTAGAGTTTTTTGAGGAGGTTACCAGGAAAGTAGATGAAAGGAAGGCAGTGGATGTTGTCTACATGGACTTCAGTAAGGCCTTTGACAAGGTCCTGCATGGGAGGTTAGTTAGGAAGATTCATCGCTAGGTATACATGGTGAGGTAGTAAATTGGATTAGACATTGGCTCAATGGACGAAGTCAGAGAGTGGTAGTGGAGGATTGCTTCTCTGAGTGGAGGCCTGTGACTAGTGGTGTGCCACAGGGATCAGTGTTGGGTCCATTGTGATTTGTCATCTATGTCAATGATCTGGATGATAATGTGGTAAATTGGATCAGCAAATTTGCTGATGATACAAAGATTGGAGGTTTAGTGGACAATGAGGAAGGTTTTCAAAGTTTGCAGAAGGATTTGGACCAGCTGGAAAAATGGGCTGACAAATGGCAGATGGAGTTTAATGCAGACAAGTGTGAGGTATTGTATTTTGGAAGGAAAAACCAACGTAGAACATACAAGGTAAATGGTAGGACACTGTGGAGTGCAGTAGAACAGAGGGTTCTGGAAATACAGATTCATAATTCCCTAAAAGTGGTGTCACAGGTAGATAGGACCGTAAAGAGAGCTTTTGGCACATTGGCCTTTATAAATCAAAGTATTGAGTATAAGAGTTGGAATGTTATGGTGAGGTTGTATGAAGCATTGGTGAGGCCGAATTTGGAGTATTGTGTGCAGTTTTGGTCACCTAATTACAGGAAGGATATTAATAAGATTGAAAGAGTGCAGAGAAGGTTTACAAGGATTTTGCCAGGACTTGAGAAATTGAGTTACAGAGAAAGGTTGAATAAGTTAGGACTTTATTCCCTGGAGCATAGAAGAATGAGGGGAGATTTGTTAGAGGTGTTTAAAATTATGATGGGTATAGATAGAATGCAAGCAGGCTTTTTCCACTGAGGCTAGAGGAGAAAAATCCAGAGATGGGTTAAGGGTGAAAAGGGAAAAGTTTAAAGGGAACATTAGGGGGAGCTTCTTCACACAGAGAGTAGTGGGAGTGTAGAATAAGCTGCTAGTTGAAGTGGTGAATGCAGGCTCACTTTTAATATTTAAGAAAAACTTGGACAGGTACATGAATGAGAGGGGTATGGAGGGATATGGCCCAGGTGCAAGTCAGTGGGACTAGGCAGAAAAATGGTTCGGCACAGCCAAGAAGGGCCAAAGGCCTGTTTCTGTGCTGCAATGTTCTGTAGTTCTAAGGTTCTACATATGCACAATCCTACTGGTCCGTAAACTGGTGAGTCAAGATGGTGGTTTAGTTCTACTCCAACTGTTATTTTGAAACTGACACAGACCAAAAAAGCTGAACCTTTCAGCACCAAGGTGCTGAATTCAGTGTCATAGAACATAGAAGAAAGAACATAGTACAATGCAGCATAGGACAGGCCCTTCTGCTCACCCAATGCTGTGTCAAACTAATTAAATTAATTAATTTCTTCAGCCTTACATAACATCCAAAAGGGCAATGTTACAATAGTCATGGGGGACTTCAGTATACAGGTAGATTGGGGAAAATCAGGTTGGGATTGGATTCCAAGAGGGAGAATTTCTAGAATGCCTATGAGATGGTTTTATAGAGTAGCTTGTGGTTGAGCCCACCAGAGGATCAGCTATTCTGGATTGGATGTTGTGCAATGAAACAGAACAGGAGTTTAAGCTAAGAGAACCCTTAGAGATAAGTGATCATAATATGATCAATTTCACCCTGAAACTTGAGAAGGAGAAGGAAAAGTCAGATATATTAGTATTAAAGTGGATTAAAGGGAATTACAGGGGCATGAGAGAAGAGTTGGCCAGAATTGATTGGTAAAGAACACTGGCAGGGAAAAGAACAGAGCAGCAATGGCTGGAATTTCTGGAAGCAATTCAAAAAGTACAGGATATATACATCCCAAAGAGGAAGAAGTATTCTAAAGGAAAGATGACACAATCGTGGCTAGCAAGGGAAGTCAAACTATATATATCATGGCTAACGAGCAAAGTCAAACTTTTCTTATATCCATTCCCTGACTTGTGCTTTTCAATAACCTTGAAAAGGTTGGAATGTTCTTTTGTCTTCATGGTGTAGTTTTTGCCAGGATATTGACTCACTAGCAGATGGACCTTCCAGATACAGGTGTATTTTTACTACAATCAACTGAAACACCTTGACAGGTGTCAAACACAGGTCTTTGAAAACAGATCTTCATTTAACTAATTATGTGACTTCTAAAACCAATTGGCTGCACTAGTGATGATTTGGTGTGTCATATTAAAGGGTGAATATTTATGCAATCAATTATTTTGTGTTTATGTTTATGTTAGATCACTTAGTAGATCTACTTTCACTTTGACATGAAGTCAAAGTCTTTTTCTGTTGATCGGTGTCAAACAAGCCACCTTAAATCCTCTGTGATTCAATGTCGTAAAACAATAAAACATGAAAACTTTGAAGGGGGTGAGTACTTTATACAGGCACTGTAGGTGGAAGGGCAGGTAGAGAGGCTACAGAGGGACTTAGATTAGGAGAATGGGCAAAAAAATACAGTGTCGGGAAATGTATGGTCATGTACATTGTTAGGAAAAATTAAAGTGTTGAGAGGCAGGTAAGGCAGAAGGGGTGGTATGATTCAATTGGTATAAAATGAAATAAAATCATTAGATAGAGGTGACATAGGGTAGGAATTGTAGGTTGAGCTGAGGAACTGCAAGGGTAAATAGAGTCTGATGTGAGATCTATACAAACCCCCAAACAATTGTAAGGATATGGTCTACAAAAAATACAACAGGAGATTAAAAAGTCCTGCCAAAAGGGCAATGTTAGAATAGTGATGGGGAATTTCAACATGCAAATAGATTGCAAAAATCAGGTTGGTGCTGGATCCCAAGGGGGAAATTTCTAAAGTGTCTGCAAGCTGGCTTTTCAGAGCAGCTTGTGGTTGCGCCCACTAGGGGATCAGGTATTCTGGACTGAGTGTTATGCTATGAATCAGAATTGATTAGAGAGCTTAAAGTAAAAGAACGCTTAGAGGAAAGTGATCATAATATGATCAATTTCACCCTGAAATTTGAGAAGGAGAAGCCAAAAAGAACACTGGCAGAACAGCAATGGCTGGAATTTCTGGGAGCAATTCAGAAGGCACAGGATATATACTTGCTAAAGAGGAAGAAGTATTCTAAAGACAAAATGACACAACCGTGGCTAACAAGAGAAGTCGAAGCCCAGATAAAAGCCAAAGGAGGGCATATAATAGACCAAAAATAGGGGGTTAGAGGACTGGGAAGCTTTTAAAAAGCAACAGAAAGCTATTAAAAAGTCATTAAGAAGGAAAAGATGTAATACAAAAGTAAACAAGCAAATAATATGAAAGAAGATACCAAAAGTTTCTTCAGATACAGAAAGTGTAAAAGAGAGTGGATTTGTACCATTGGAAAATGATGCCAGAGAGGTAGTAACGGGGCATCTAGGAAATGGCGGACAAACTGAATATGTATTTTGCAACAGTCTTCACTGTGAAAGACACTAGCAGTATGATAGAAGTTCCAGTATGTCAGTGGTCAAAAGTATCTGAAGTTGCCATTACTAGAGAGAAGGTTCTTGGGAAACTGAAAGGTCTAAAGTTAGATAAGTCACTTGAACTAGATGGTGTACACCCCAGGGTTCAAATATCACTCCACCTTTAAAGAAGGGAGAGAAGCAAAAGAATGGAAATTATAGGCTAGTCTGACCTCAGTGGTTGGAATGATGCTGGAGTCAATTGTTAAAGATGTGGCTTTGGGATACTTTGAGGCACATGATAAAATAGGCCATAGTCAAAATTCAAGGGAAGATCTTTCCTGACAAAGCTGTTGGAATTCTTTGAAGAAATAACAAGCAGGATAGACAAAGGTATATGGGTTGATGTTGTGTTCTTGGATTTTCAGAAGGATTTTCAGAAGGTTATTTTGGATAGAAAACTGGTTGGCAGATAGAAAGCAAAGGGTAGCGAAGAATGGGTGTTTCTCGGAATGGCAGGTGGTGACTAGTGGGGTGCCACAGGGCTCGGTATTGGGACCACAGCTGTTTATGATTTACGTCAACGATTTAGATGATGGCATTGAGAATAACATCAGCAAGTTTGCTGATGATACTAAACTGGGTGACAGTGTGACATATGATGAGGATGTTAGGAGAATTCAGGGTGACTTGGATAGGCTGGGTGAGTGGGCAGATACTTGGCAGATGACATTTGATGTGAATAAGTGTGAAGTTATCCACTTTGGGAGTAAGAACAGGAAGGCAGATTATTATCTGAATGGTGTAAAGTTAGGTAAGGGAGAAATACAAAGAGATCTAGGAGTCCTTGTCCATCAGTCACTGAAGGTGAATGAGCAAGTGCAGCAGGCAGTGAAGAAGGCTAATGGAATGTTGGCCTTTATTACAAAGGGAATTGAGTACAAGAGCAAGAAAATCCTCTTGCATTTGTACAGGGCCCTGGCGAGACCACACCTGGAGTATTGTGTACAGTTTTGGTCACCAGGGTTAAGGAAGGACATCCTGGCTGTAGAGGAAGTGCAGCGTAGATTCACGAGGTTAATTCCTGGGATGTCCGGACTGTCTTACGCAGAGAGGTTAGAGAGACTGGGCTTGTACATGCTGGAATTAAGGAGATTGAGAGGGGATCTGATTGCAACGTATAAGATTATTAAGGGATTGGACAAGATAGAGGCAGGAAATATGTTCCAGATGCTGGGAGAGTCCAGTACCAGAGGGCATGGTTTGAGAATAAGGGGTAGGTCATTTAGGACAGAGTTAAGGAAAAACTTCTTCTCCCAAACAGTTGTGGGGGTCTGGAATGCACTGCCTCGGAAGGCAGTGGAGGCCAATTCTCTGGATGCTTTCAAGAAGGAGCTAGATAAGTTTCTTATGGATAGGGGAATCAAGGGATATGGGGACAAGGCAGGAACCGGTTATTGATAGTAGATGATCAGCCATGATCTCAAAATGGCGGTGCAGGCTCGAAGGGCCAAATGGTCTACTTCTGCACCTATTGTCTATTGTCTTTGATAGGGCACCACACGTGAGGCTGCTTAACAAGTTAAGAGCCCATGGAATTACAGGAAAGATTCTTGCATGGATAAAGCAGTGGCTGATTGGCAGGAGGCAAAGAGTGGAAATAAAGGGTGCGTTTTCTGGCTGGCTGCCAGTGACTGGTAGTGTTCCACAGGAGTCTGTGTTGGGATTGATTGCTTTTACATTATATGTCAATGATTTGGACGACAGAATTGGTCAAGTTGATGCAGCATTTGGAGATTATATGAAGATAGGTGAAGGGACTGGTAGTTTTGAAGAAGTAGAGAAGCTACAGAAGGACTTAGATTAGGAGAACGTGCAAAGTGGCAGATGGAGTACAATGCCAGGAACTGTATGGTCATGGACTTTTATAGAAGAAATAAAAGAGTAGACTATTTTCTAAATACAGAGACAATTTTAAAAAACTGAGGTGCATACACAGGGACTTGGAATACTTTGTGCAAGATTCACTAAAAGTTAATTTGTGGGTTGACTCTGTGGTGAGGAAAGCAACAGCGATGTTAGCATTCATTTCAAGAAGACTAGAATATAAGAGAAAGAAGTAATGTTGAGACTTTGTAAAGCACTAGTGAGGCCTCACTTGCAGTATTGTGGCCAGTTTTGGGCCTCATAGGAAGGATGTGCTGACTCTGGAGAGGGTTCAAAGGAGGTTCATGAAAATGATTCGAGGATTGAATAGCTTCTCATATGATCTTATGGTCATATGAATAGCTTTTGATAGCTCTGGGCCTGTATTAACCAGAATTCAGAAGAATGAAGGGTGACCTCATTGAAACCTATTGAATGATTGGTAAGTTGGTTGGTAAGTTGATGGAGAAGATCCTGAGAGGAAGGATTTATGAAGATTTGGAGAGGCATATTATGATTAGGAATAGTCAGTATGGCTTTGTCAAAGGCAGGCCATGTCTTACAAACCTGACTGAATTTTTAGGATGTGACTAAACACATTGATGAAGGTAGAGCCGTAGGTGTAGTTAATATGGATTTTAGCAAGACATTTGATAAGGTACCCCATGCAAGGCTTATTGAGTAAGTAAGGAGGCATGGGATCCAAAGGGACATTGCTTTGTGAATCCAGAACTGGCTTGCCCACAGAAGGCAAAGAGTGAATGTAGACAGGTCATAATCTGCATGGAGGTTGGTGACCAATGGTGTGCCTCAGGGATCTGTTCTGGGACCTCTACTCTTTGTGATTTTTATAAATGACCTGGATGAGGAAATGGAGGGATGGGTTAGTAAATTTGCTGATGACACAAAGGCTGGGATTGTTGTGGATAGTGTGGAGGGCTGTCAAAGGTTACAATGGGACATTAAAGGAAAACTGGGCTGAGAAGTGGCAGGTGGAGTTCAACCCAGGTAAGTGTGATGTGGTTCATTTTGGTAGGTCAAATATGATGGCAGAATATAGTATTAATAATAAGACTCTTGGCAGTGTGGAGGATCAGACGGATTTTGGGGTCTGAGTCCATAGGACACTCAAAGCTGCTACGCAGGTTGACTCTGGTTAAGAAGGCATACGGTGCATTGGCCTTCATCAATCGTGGGATTGAGACTAAGAGCCGGGAGGTAATGTTGCAGCTGTATAGGAACCTGATCAGACCCCACTTGGTTGACTGTGCTCAATTCTGGTCGCCTCACTACAGGAAAGGCATGGAAACCATAGAAACGGTGTAGAGGAGATTTACAAAGATGTTGCCTGGATTGGGGAGCATGCCTTACGAGAATATGTTGAGTGAACTCGGCCTTTTCTCCTTGGAGTGACGGAGGATGAGAGGTAACCTGATAGAGGTGTTCAAGGGCTGAAATGGCTAGCATGAGAGGGCGTAGTTTTAAGGTGCTTGGAAGTAGGTACAGAAGAGATGTCAAGGGTAAGTTTTTTATGGGCTGCCCATAAAAAATAGTGGTGGTGGAGGCGGAAACGATAGAGTCTTTTAAGAGACTCCTGGATGGCTACATGGAGTTTAGAAAAATAGAGGGCTATGGGTAAAGCCTAGGTAGTTCTAAGGTAGGGACATGTTCAGCACAGCTTTGTGGGCCGAAGGGCCTGTATTGTGGTGTAAGAGTTTTCTATGTCCCTATTGTTGTAGAGTGGATGTGGATAGGATGTTTCCTATGGTGAGAGAGTTAAAGACCAGAAGACGCAGCCTCAGAACAGAGGCTTTTTACAATGGAAATGAGAAGGAAGTTCATCGGCCAAAGAGTGGTGAACCTGTGGAATTCTTTGCAACAGGCAGCTGTGAAGACCATGTCTTTATGTATATTTACGGCAGAGGTTGAGAGATTCTTTATTGGTCAGGGCATGAGGTGATACAAAAAGAAAGCAGGAGATTGAAGCTGAGAGTAATAATAGATCAGCCATGGTGGAATGGTGGAGCAGTCTCAATGAGCCATATGTGTTAATTCTGCTCTGATACCTTATGGTTTTGCATGACGGTCCATACACATCATTTCATCAGTACATTCAGGTAGTACAAAGGAATCAATAATAGAATGTGGAATAAACTGTTACAGTGAGAAAGAAAGTTCAGTGCAGGTATACAATAAGTTGCAAGGTCCTTCAAGCCAGCACCACCATTCAATGTGATCATGGCTGATCATCCACAATCAGTACCCCATTCCTGCCTTGTCCCCATATCCCTTGATTCTGCTAGTGCTTTATCTAACTCTTTCTTGAAAGCATCCAGAGAATTGGCTTCCACTGCCTTCTGAGGCAGAGCATTCCATAGATCCACAACTCTCTGGGTGAAAAAGTTTTTCCTCAACTCCATTCTAAGTGGCCTACCCCTTATTCTTAAACTGTGGCCTCTGGTTCTGGACCCCCCCCAACATCGGGAACATGTTTCCTGCCTCTAGCATGTCCAATCTCTTAATAATCTTATATGTTTCAATCAGATCCCCTCTCATCCTTCTAAATTCCAGTGTATACAAGCCCATTTGCTCCAATCTTTCAAAATATGACAGTCCTGCCATCCCGGGAATTAACCTTGTGAACCTACCCTGCAATCAGTCAATAGCAAGAATGTCCTTCCTCAAATTTGGAGACCAAAACTGAACACAATACTCCAGGTGTGGTCTCACCAGGGCCCTGTACAATGCAGAAGGACCGCTTTGCTCCTATACTCAACTCCCCTTGTTATGAAGGCCAACATGCCATTAGCTTTCTTCACTGCCTGCTGTACCTGTATGCTTACTTCTAGTGACTGATGTACAAGAACACATAGATCTCGTTGTACTTCCCCTTTTCCTAACTTGACTCCATTTAGATAGTAATCTGCCTTCCTGTTCTTGCCACCAAAGTGGATAACCTCACATTTATCCACATTAAACTGCATCTGCCCACTCACCCAACCTGTCCAAGTCACCCTGCATTCTCCTAACATCCTCCTCATATTTCACATTGCCACCCAGCTTTGTGTCATCTGCAAATTTGTTAATGCTACTTTTAATCCCTTCATCTAAATCATTAATGTATATTGTAAATAGCTGTGGTCCCAGCACTGAGCCCCGCAGTACCCCACTTGTCACTGCCTGCCATTCTGAAAAGGACCCATTAATCCCTACTCTTTGTTTCCTGTCTGTCAACCAATTTTCTATCCGTGTTAGTACCCTACCCCCAATACCATGTCCTCTAATTTTGTCCACTAATCTCCTATATGGGACCTTATCAAAGGCTTTCTGAAAGTCCAGGTACACTACATCCACTGGCTCTCCCTTGTCCATTTTCATAGTTACATCCTCAAAAAATTCCAGAAGATTAGTCAAGCATGATTGCCCCTTTGTAAATGTATGCTGACTCGGACTGATCCTGTTACTGCTATCTAAATGTGCCATTATTTCGTCTTTTATAATTGACTCCAGCATCTTCTCCACCACTGATGTCAGGCTAACTGGTCTATAATCCCTGTTTTTTCTCTTCCCCCTTTCTTAAAAAGTGGGATAACATTAGCTACCCTCCAATCCTCAGGAACTGATCCTGAATCTATAAAGCATTGGAAAATGATTACCAATGCATCCACGATTTCTAAAGCCACCACCTTAAGTACCTTGGGATGCAGACCATCAAGCCCTGGGGGATTTATCAGCCTTCAGTCCCATCAGTCTACCCAACACCATTTTCTGCCTAATGTGAATTTCCTTCAGTTCCTCGGTAACCCTAGGTCCTCTGGCCACTATTACATCTGGGAGATTGTTTGTGTCTTCCCTAGTGAAGATAGATCCAAAGTACTTGTTCAACACATCTGCCATTTCCTTGTTACCCATAATAAATTCACCAGTTTCTGCCGTCAAGGGCCCAACTTTGGTCTTAACTAATTTTTTCCTCTTCACAGACCTAAAGAAGCTTTTACTATCCTCCTTTATATTCTTTATATTCCTCCTTTGTAATTTGTGGTAACCACCTGCTTCCAGCAGGCTTCAACTGTACCTGTGCCCATGAAGACCATGGTAACCTGTCTAAATAACTGTCGCCCAGTGGCACTTAAATCTACAATGATGAAGTGTTTTGAGAGGCTGATGTTGAAGCATATCTGCTCCTGTCTGAATGGCAACTTGGTTCCACTCCGCTTCACCTAATGAAGTAACAGATCTACAGCAGACACTATCTCGCTGGCTCTTTGCTCAACTCTGGAACATCTGGACAGCAAAGATGCACATATCAGGAAGCTCTTTATCGACTACAGCTCAACATTTAACACCATCAACACCTCAATACTAATCAGTAAACTCCAAGGCCTGGGTTTCAATAGCCCCTTGTGCAATTGGATTCTGGATTTCCTCACTTGTAGGCCCCAGTCAGTTTAGAACGGTAAAAACATCTCATCCACAATCTCCATCAGCACAGAAGCTCCACAGCGATGTGTGCTTAGCCCCCTGCTCTACTCGCTTTACCCCTATGACTATGTGGCTAAATACAGCTCCAACATCATATGCAAGTTTGCTGATGACATTGTTGTGGGTTGTGTCAAAGGGGGTGATGAATCAGTATGCAGGAGGGAGATTGAAAATGTTGCTGAGTGGTATAACAACAACAACCTTTCATTCAACATCAATAAGGCCAAGGCACTAATTGTAGACTTCAGAAGAGGGAAACCAGAGTTGGAGAGGGTTGCGTGTGTGTGGCCTTCGTCGGTCATGGTCGACCATGGGTACTGCGCCTCTGGTAGTCACTTGTTTGTCGAGCAGCGTCAACTGTGGCTATTGAGGCTGATCCTGGAACGGCAGGCTCTGCCACAGTTGCTGCATGTGTAGGGCGTTGTGGAATTGTTGTCCACTGTGTTCTCCGATTAGCTCTCTGCTCCTCAAACTGACTCAGGATCACTCTTTTGCCTCACTGTAGGTGTTGCTGAAGAGTACCTCGCCATTTGTTGTGGTCATCTGCTGTGTCCTCCCAGCACTCTGAGTTGCTTTTAAGGCTTTCATGTCACGCTCGCAGAGGTCCTTGAAACGAAGCTGGGGTCTACCAACGTTCCTCTTGTCTGTTGCTAGTTCTCCTTAGAGGATGTCCTTTAGCAGTCTACCGTCCTTCATGCGATGGATGTGGCCCAGCCAACACAGTCTGCATTGTCTTAAAAGTGTGAACATTGTGGGAAGTCCAGCGCGAGACAGGACCTCTGAGTTTGGGACTTTGTCTCTCCAGGTGATGCCGAGGATGTAACGAAGGCTACACAGGTGATAGTTATTGAGTCTCCTCTCCTGTTTGGAGTAGATGGTCCAAGTCTCGCTACCATACAGGAGGGTGCTGATAACGCATGCATTGTACACAACAGTCTTGGTCTTTGTAGCGAGTTTTGGATTCTCCCAGACCCGCAAGGAGAGTTGAGCAAGGATTGATGCTGCTTTGCCAATACACCTATTGACTTCAGCATTGAGGGAGAGAGTGTCACTAATGGTCAACCCCAAATATGTGAACTCGTGGACCACTTCTAGATCGTAATTGTCGATGGTAATGACAGGTGTCTCCACTATGTTCTGGGCAAGGACATTTGTTTTCTTTTGGCTGATGGTAAGCCCGAAGTCCTTGCATGCCTTACAATAGTGGTCCATGAGAGTTTGTACTTGTTATTTTGTGTACGTGGTTATAGCAGCATCATTGGCAAAGAGCATGTCACATATTAAGATCTCTTGCACCTTTGTTCTTGCTCTCAGGTTCACAGGGCTGAACAGCCGCCCATCAGACCTGGTGTGCCTTCTGTCGATGTCCCAAACGCATGCTTCAATAGTACAGAGAAGAAGATGCCAAATAATGTTGGGGCCAACACGCATCCTTGTTTGACTCCACTACAAATAGCGAAGGGTTCTGATGAGCTGCCATCATACTGAACAGCAGCCCTCATGTTGTCATGGAATGACTTGATGATACTTTGGAGTTTCGGGGACAGCTGATCTTGAGAATCTGAAAGAGCATATCCCTGCTGACAAGGTCGAATGCCTTGGTCAAGTCATTGAAAGTGACTTAAAGGGGTTTCTATTGTTCCCTGTGCTTCTCCTGGAGTTGACAGAGTGAGAAAATTATGTCGACAGTTGACCTCCTTGCGCGAAAACCACATTGGGACTCAGGGTAGACCCGTACTGCCAGAGTTTGTAGACGTGCCAGAGTTACATGAGCAAAGACTTTGCCGACAATACTCAGGAGGGAGATAGCCCCGTAGTTGTTGCAGTTGCTCCTATCACCCTTGTTCTTGTACAAAGTGATGATTTTGGAGTCGTGTATATCCTGTGGTACAGCTCAGCACTGATGGAAGACCTCGTGTAAAGGTTGGAGGAGTGAGCTCTCGCAGTGTTTGATCAGGTCTGGAGGAATCCCATCATTGTCAGGAGTTTTCCCTGGGGCCAGACTGTCAATTGCCATGCTGAGGTCCTCAATGGTTGGTATGGAGTCGAGTTCATTCATGACTGGTAGACAATCGATGGCATCAATGGCTTTGATGGCATCAAAGGGTTAGTGACTTTAAATTCATCGGTGTCACTATTTCAAAGGACCTGTTCTGGACCCATCGTATAAACATTATTGCGAAGAAAGCAGAACACTGCCTCTCCTTCCTCAGGAGACTGCTGAAGTTCAGCATGTCATCAAACATCTTGGCAAACCTCTGCAGATGTATGGCGGAAAGTGTACTGACTGGCTGCATTATGGCCTGGTATGGGAACAACAATGCCTTTGAGTGGAAAGTCCTACAAAAGATAGTTGATTCGGCCCAGTACCTCACAGGTAAAACCCTCCCAACAATTGAACACATCTACATGAAACGTTGCCGTAGAAAAGCAGCGTCCATCATCAAAGATCCTCACCACCCAGATCATGCTGTCATCAGGTAGAGGGTACAGAAGCTTCTGGACTCACACCAGGTTCAAGAACAATTACTAACCCTCAACCATCAGGCTCTTGAACAAAAGGGCATAGCTACACTCATTTAAGGACTCTGTTATATTGTTATAGAAAATAGACAATAGACAATAGGTGCAGGAGTAGGCCATTCGTCCCTTCGAGCCAGCACCGCCATTCACTGTGATCATGGCTGATCATCCACAATCAATATCCTGTTCCTGCCTTCTCCCCGTATCCCTTGATTCTGCTATCTTTAAGAGCTCTATCTAACTCCTTCAAAACATCCAGAGAATTGGCCTCCACTGCCTCCTGAGGCAGAGCATTCCATAGATACACAACGCTCTGGGTGAAAAAGTTTTTCCTCACATGAGTATGTTATTTCTCATTATTTATTGCTATTTGTACTGTATCTGCATTTATACAATTTGTTTTCAGTTACTGTTCTATAGATTTTCTAAGTATGCCCACAGAAAAAGAATCTCAGGGTTGCATGTAATGTCATGTACATACTCTGATATTAAAATTTACTTTGTACTTTGAACTTTGAACTGTGGGAGCAATGCCTCAGAAAAGCGATTAAGGACCCTCAGCATCCAGGACATAACCCCTTCTTATTGCTACCACCAGGAAGGAGGTACAGGAGCCTAAAGGCACACACTCAATATAATTCAGGAACAGCTTCTTCCCCTCTGCCATCAGATTCTGAATGGACATTGAACCAATTAACACTATTTCATGACTTTTTTTTGCTCTTTTTGCACTACTTATTTAATTTAACTTTTTAATATATATGTATATTCTTACTGTAACACATAGTTTTTATTATGTGTTGCAATGTACTGCTGCCACATAACAACAAATTTCACAACATATGCCAATGAAATTAAACTTGATTCTGATTCAGACTGGCAGATCAATATTCTCAGGTTCTGTTGTTTAAGACACAGCAGAGAGAGAGAGAGGGATTAACGGGAGAGGAGTGACATTACCAGTCAGGGTAAATGTCACAGCAATGTTCCATCAGGACAGACTGGAGAATTAATCTAGTGAGGTGTTACGACTGGAACTGAGGAATACGAAAGGCATGACCACATTAAATGGGCTGTATTATAAACTATTCAGCAGTCTGCGGGAATTAGAGGAAAAATTTGTGAAAAAAAACTTAATGAAGTTATAGTAGTTGATTTTAACTTTCCACATATTGACTGCGACTCTCATTGCAAAAGGACTAGATGGGATAGAGTTTGTCAAAAGTTTTCAGGAAAGTTTCCTAAATCAGTACATAGAAGTCCCAACGAAAGAGTGCAATACTTGATCTGCTATTAGGGAATGAGACAGGGCAGGTGACAGGAGTTTGTGTAGGGTAACACATTGCATCTAGTGATCATAATGCCATTAGTTTCAAGGTAAATATGTAAAAAAAAATAGGTCTGGTGAGTGGGGTAAGATTCTAAATTGGAGAAATGCCAATGTTGATGGTACCTGAAATAACCTGGCAAGTGTGGATTGGGACAGGCTGTTTTCTGCCGAAGCTATACTTGGTAAGTGGAAGACCTTCAAAAGTGAAATTTTGAGTGTATGTGCATGTCAGAATAAAAGACAAAGATAACAGTTTTAGGGAACCTTGTTTTTCAAGAGATATTGAGGCCCTGGTTAAGTGAAAAAAGGAAGTGCATAGTAGGTATAGCCAGGCAGGAACAATTGAGGTGCTTATGGAGAATAAGAAATGCAAGAGAACACCTAAGAAAGAAATTGGGAGAGCTCAAAGAAGGCATAAGGTTGCCCTAGCAGGCAAGGTGAAAGAGACTGCTAAGGGATTCTACAGATACATTAAGAACAAAAGGATTGCAAGGGACAAAATCGGTCTTCTGGAAGGTCAGAATGGTAATCCATGCACAGAGACAAATGAAATAGGAGTAATTTTAAATATATTTTTTTGCATCTGTATTTACTCAGGAAACTCGGGTATTTACTAACTGTATAGAAATAAGGTAAAGCAGCAGTAAAGTCATGGACCTACACTGATTACAGAAGAGGAGATGTTTGCTGTCTTGAGGCAAAATAGGGTAGATAAATCCTCAGGACTTGACAAGGTGCTCCCTCGAACCCTGTAAGAGGCAATTGCAGGGGCCCTTATGTCATCTTCAGTGACAGGTAAAGTACGAGAGGGTTGAAGGATAGCCAGTGTTCTGCTGTTTAAGAAAAGCTCTAAAATTAAAGCAGGAAATTGAGTCTGGTGAGCCTGACATCAGTAGTGGGTAAGTTAATGGAAGGTATTCTAAGGGACCAGATATGAATATTTGTATAGACATGGACTGATTAGGGATAGTCAGCATGGCTTTATGCATGGTAGGTCATGTATATGTGTCTAACCAATCTTAGAGAGATTTTTGAGGAAGTCACCAGTAAAATTAAAGAAGACAAGGCAGCGGATGTTGTCTACATGGACTTTAGCAAGGTATTTGAGGTTGGTTAAGAAGTTTCAGTCGCTCGGCATTCAACTGAGGTCGTAAATTTGATTAGACATTGGCTTTGTATGAGAAGCCAGAGAGTGGTGGAGGATAGTTGCCTCATTGATAATAGAATAATAATCATAATAAAATCAATGAAAGACCATACTACCTTGGATGTTCAACCAGTGAGAAAAGACAACAAAATGTGCAAATACAAAAAGAAAGAAATAATAATAAATAAATAAGCAATAAATACCAAGAACATGAGATGAAGAGTCCTTGAAGGTGAATCTGCAGTTTGTGGGAACATTTCAATGATGGATTAAGTGAAGTTAAGTAAAGTTTTACCCTTTGTTCAAGAGCGTGATGGTTGAGGGGTAATAACTGTTCCTGAACATGGTGGTGTGAGCCCTAAGGCTCTCGTACCTTCCTGATGACAGCAGCAAAACAACACCATGTCTTGGGTGGTGAGGGGGGTGTGCTCTCTGATGATGGATGCTGCTTTCCTGTGACAGTATTTCATGTAGACGTGCTCAATGGTCGGAGGGCTTTACCCGTGATAGACTGGCCCATATCCACTTTTTGTAGGATTTTCCATTCAAGGGTATTGGTGTTTCCATACAACCATTCAATATTCTCTTTAATATCTACCTCTTTTGAATTACTCTCACTGCAATTTGCAGCATGTAACTTCCCATTAAGCAATGAATCAATTGAATGATATTCAGATCTCATGATTAACTGAAGGCTTCGGCAGACCAGACGGAACCTTTAAGGGGTTACAGGCTCGTCACTGTAGCCAAAAGTGAAGCAGGAGGAGGGGATCCTAAGTCAGGTTAAAACACAGAGGGTTGAGGTCCCCTCTCCCCAACGTTTTGTTGGCAGATGTGGAGTCGCTGGAGAACAAGATTAAGAACCTGAGGGCAAGACTGCTTTATTGAAGAGAACTGAGGGTCTGTTCCACTCTATGCTTGATTGAAAGTTGGCCTTCTCCAGGAACACCCATTATAGCAATTAGACCAGACAGCTTCTTGATTTACAGAATGAACTGAACTGCTGAGTCGGGAAAGGCAAAAGGTGGAGATGTGTGTTTCATGATTAACTCTCGGTGTTCTGATGTGGCTGTTTTGTCAAACTCGTGTTCCCTGACTTGGAACACTTAATGCTCAAATGATGTTTCTTTTATTTACTTGGGGAGTTCTCCTCCATAATCCTAATTGCAGCTTATATACCACTAGCTGCCAACTATAATCAAATGTTTGTGATACTGCATGATGCAGTAACAGTCCATCCTGATGCATTTCAAATCATAGTCAGGGGCTTCAACCAGGCTTGTTTGAAGAAAACCCTGTCCGATTACCATCGGCATATAACCTGTGGCACCAGAGTTCCCAATACACTGAACCACCGTTAGACTAAGATAAGGAATGCCTACCGTTCTGTGCCCAGATCGCATTACGGTAAATTGACTGTCCTTCTACCTACATCCAGACAAAGGCTAAAGAGCAAAGATCCAAACATTAGGACAATAAAGAGGTGGTCGAGGGAAGCAGAGGAGCAGCTACAGGATTGCTTCAAGTTGGTGGACTGGTCTGTGTTCAAGGACTCATCTGTGGATCTGATTGAATACACCATGGTTGTCATTGACTTTATTAAAATTGTTGCACTTGAATCCTAGGGGGCCCAATCTCCTGGGGGGAAGATTTGCGAAGGCCACTGGGGAGACTAGAATGGTTGGGGGGTGGAAATCAAATTGAAGAGACTAGGACAGAGGAGGTTAGTTCACAAATAGAGAAACCTGGTAGACAGTGTGTGAGGGAGGATAGGCAGGTGAAAGAGAAGGGGAGCGCTCAGACTGAAGATGTAGGGGAGAAGAAAGAAAAAGGTAATAAAGTTGTTTGCACCGTTAGGGATAAACAGAGAGGAGGGGGTGGAGAGTATCTTAAATGCATCTATTTTAATACCAGGAGCATTGTAAGAAAGGTGGATGAGCTTAGAGCTTGGATTGATACCTGGAAATATGATGTTGTATCTATTAGTGAAACATGGTTGCAGGAGAAGTGTGATTGGCAACAAAATATTCCTGGATTTTGTTGCTTCAGGTGTGAATCGGAGGGGCAAGATTGGGAGATGTTGCATTGCTTGTCAGTGTCATGGTCCAGTCTGTGAAATCCGCATTCCAGTTAACAGTCTGGTCCATATACCTTATTTCAGGTTTCCCCAGTCTCTGTTGAGGCAGCTGATTCTCGTTTGGGCTGGCTTCATAAATAGCTTCAGGATTCAGCTGCTGGATTGTTCCTGTGCTTACCCCTTGTCTGTATCCCTTCCCTTCACCATCCTGCCTGGACCCTTGCTTTGCCTCACCTCGCCTCGCCTCAGCCTACTCTGCCTGGAACCTTGTCTCGCTTTGCCTCGCCTTACCTCGCCCTGCCTCGGCCTGGAGCCTTGCCTCACCTCACCTCGCCCTGCCTCTGCCTGGCACCTCGCCTCGCCTTGCCTTGCCCTGCCTCTGCCTGGCGCCTTGCCTCGCCTCGCCCTGCCTCTGCCTGGCGCCTTGCCTTGCCTCGCCCTGCCTCTGCCTGGAACCTTGCCTCACCTCACCTCACCCTGCCTCTGCCTGGCACCTCGCCTCACCTCGCCTTGCCCTGCCTCGGCCTGGAGCCTCGCCTCGCCTTGCCTCGCCCAGCCTCTGCCTGGAGCCTCGCGTCACCTCGCCTCGCCCTGCCTCGGCCTGGAGCCTCGCCTCACCTCGCCTCGCCCTGCCTCTGCCTGGAGCCTTGCCTCACCCTGCCTCGGCCTGGAGCCTCGCCTCGCCTTGCCTTGCCCTGCCTCTGCCTGGAGCCTCGCCTCACCTCGCCTCGCCCTGCCTCGGCCTGGAGCCTCGCCTCACCTCGCCTTGCCTTGCCCTGCCTCGGCCTGGAGCCTCGCCTCACCTCGCCTCGCCCTGCCTCGGCCTGGAGCCTCGCCTCACCTCGCCTTGCCCTGCCTCGGCCTGGAGCCTTACCTCGCCTTGCCTGTGTCAGGAGCCTTACCCTGTTGGAACTGTCTGTCTGTGTCCACACCTTTGCTTGGAAGGTCCGGCCGTTTGCCACTTCCTAGCATTGGGAACTGTCCATGTCCACACCTTCGCTAAGTAGGTCAGGCTGTTTTGCCGCTACCTAGCTTTGGGAACTGTCTCGTCGTGTTTGGTGTTCTGTGTAATGAGTTCTGGCCCTACGTCCTGAACCCAGGGAGGGGTCCCGGATCGGTGTTCCATGTCCCTGTCTCTCTGTTGGCTGTGTCCTCGTCATGTCCATGTACCTTGCCCAGCCCGGTGCTGGGATTCCCTCGTCCTGTAGCCATGTCCTGTCCTTGCCCAGTTCTGGAGTCCAAGCCTGTCAAGACCTAGGTTCTGGGTCCTTGTCCAGTCTCTGGCTTGGAGGCCAGACCCAAGCTTCGAAGCACCCTAACCTCGTCATGTCCTTGTCCCAGTCCCACTTCGAGCCCGAGTCAAGACCCAGGTTCTGGGTCCTTGCCCAGTCTCTGGCTTGGAGTCCAAGCGCAGGCTCCTAGTTCCCAGTTCCATGTCCTGGTTCCCTATCCTAGTCAGCTCCTAGCCCAGGCCCGGAGTCCTTGTCTTGTCCTGGGCCTGTGTCATGTCCAGTGTCCTTTCTTCCCCATTTTCCTCGCTTCTTTCTCACACCTACTCCTGTTCCTGGTACTTCAGTGTCTGTGTCTTGCATTTGGGTCCATTCCCTTCGCCCCTTCCTATGACAGTCAGAGAAAATATTACAGCGGTGCTTTGGCAGGATAGATTAGAAGAGTCATCTAGGGAGGCTATTTGGGTGGAATTGAGGAATGGGAAAGATGTAGTAACACTTACAGGGGTGTATTATAGATCATCTAATGGGGAGTGAGAATCGGAGGAGCAAATTTGTAAGGAGATAGCAGATATTTGTAGTAAGCACAGGGTTGTGATTGTGGGAGATTTTAATTTTCCACACATAGACTGGGAAGCCCATTCTGTAAAAGGGCTGGATGGTTTGGAGTTTGTAAACTGTGTGCAGGATAGTTTTTTGCAGCAATACATAGATGTACCATCTAGAAAAGGGGCAGTGTTGGATCTCCTGTTAGGGAATGAGATAGGTCAGATGCCGGAGGTATGTGTTGGGGAGCACTTTGGGTCCAGTGATCACAATGCCATTAGTTTCAATATAATTATGGAGAAGGATAGGACTGGACCCAGGGTTGAGATTTTTGATTGGAGAAAGGCTATCTTCGAAGAGATGCGCAAGGATTTAGAAGGAGTGGATTGGGACAATTTGTTTTATGGGAAGCATGTAATAGAGAAATGGAGGTCATTTAAAGGTGAAATTTTGAGGGTACAGAATCTTTATGTTCCTGTTAGGATGAAAGGAAAGGTAAAAGTTTGAGAGAACCATGGTTTTCAAGGGATATTGGAAACTTGGTTCGGAAAAAGAGAGAGATCTACAATAAATATAGGCAGCATGGAGTAAATGAGGTGCTTGAGGAATATAAAGAATGTAAAAAGAATCTTAAGAAAGAAAAGCTAAAAGAAGATATGAGGTTGCTTTGGCAAATAAGGTGAAAATAAATCCAAAGGGTTTCTACAATTATATCAATAGCAAAAGGATAGTGAGGGATAAAATTAGTCCCTTAGTGGACAGCTATGCGTGGACCCACAAGAGATGGGGGAGATTTTGTACAATTTCTTTTCTTAGGTATTCACTAAGGAGAAGGATGTTGAATTGTGTAAGGTAAGTGGAGCAAGTAGGGTAGTTATGAAAACTATGATGATTAAAGAAGAAGAAGAAGTACTGTTACTTTTAAAGAATATAAAAGTGGATAAGTCTCCAGAACCTGACAGGATATTCCCTAGGATCTTGAGGGAAGTTAGTGTAGAAATAGCAGGGGCTCTGACAGAAATATTTCAAATGTCATTAGAAATGGGGATGGTGCTGGAGATTGGCATATTGCTCATGTGGTTCCATTATTTAAAAAAGGTTTTAAGAGTAAACCTAGAAATTATCGGCCTGTAAATTTGATGTCAATGGTGGGAAAATTAATGGAAAGTATTCTTAGAGATGGTATATATAATTATCTGGATAGATAAGGTCTGATTAGGAACAGTCAACATGGATTTGTGCGTGTAAGGTCAAGTTTGACAAATCTTATTGAATTTTTTGAAGAGGTTACTAGGAAAGTTGATGAGGGTAAAGCAGTGGATGTTGTCTATATGGACTTCAGAAAGGCCTTTGACAAGGTTCCGCATAGATGATTAGTTAGGAAGGTTCAATCGTTAGGTATTACTAACATTTGAGCTATGCCTAGCCACACAGTCATGTGTATATAGAGAGTAGAGCAGTGGGCTAAGAACGCCAGTGAACACCCCTGAAGAACGTCAGTGTTGATCGTCAGCGAGGAGGAGGTATAATCGCCAATCTGCACAGACTGTGGTCTTCTGGTTAGGAAGTAAAGAGTGTACATCAGGATACTCTTTGTCGACTACAGTTATTTTCCTCACTTGTAGACCATATTTTGTTCAGATTGGCAACAACATCTCCTCCACAAACTCCTTCAGCACAGGTGCACCACAAGGCTGTGTGCTCAGTCCCCTGCTCTGCTCACTTTACGCTTATGACTGTGTTGTTCAGCACAACTTCAATGCCATATTTCAGTTTGCTGGTGACTGCACTGTCGTTGACTGAATTCAAACATGGTGATGTATCAGCATATAGGAGTGAGACTGAAAATATGGCAGAGTGGTATCGTAACAACAACCTATCACTCAATGTCAGCAAGACCAAGGAGCTAATTATAGACTTCAGGAGAATGAAACCAAAGGTCCAGGAGCCACTTCTCATTGGAGAACTGGAGGTGGAGAAGATTGGCAACTTCAATTATTTCAGAGGCCCGGCACTTAAGTATAATTATGAAGAAAGTATGGAACTGCCTCTACTTCTTTAGGAGTTGCAGAGATTCGGCAGAACATTTAGACTTTCACAAGACTATCAGAGCTTGCAGTGTGATCTAGACCAGCTGGAAAAATGGGCTGAGAAATGGCAGATGGAATTTAATGTAGATAGATGTAAGGTAATGCACGTCAGTAGGACCAAGCAGGCTAGACATTCCACAGTGAACAATAGGGCACTGGAACAAAGGGATCTGGGATTACAGGTCCATAATTCATTGAAAGTGGCAATGGGTTGAAAAGAAAGCCTTTTAGCATATTGGCTATCACAAATCAAAGTACTGAGTACAGGAGATAGGGTGTTATGTTGAAATTGTATAAAATGTTGGTGAAGCCTAATTTGAAGTATTGGATGCAGTTTTGGTCACTTACCTACAGAAAGATGTAAATAAGGTTAAAAGAATTTAAGGAAAATTTTAATTAGTCCAGCATGGACTAGATGGGCCAAAGGGCCTAGTTCCATGCTGTGTTTTTCTATGACTCTATCACTCTAAATAAATAATACTGAGATCATGAGTTGTAGAGTCCTTGAAAATGAATCCATAGGTTGTGGAATCAGCTCAGTGTTGGGGTGAGTGAAGTTATCTGCTCTGGCTCAGAAGCCTGATGGCTAAGGTGTAATAACTTTCTTAACCTGGAGGTGTGGGACCTGAGGCTCCTCCTTCACTACCATCTGGAAGCACAAGTAAGGAATATGGTGGAATTCTCTTCACTTGCCTGGTAAGTACAGTGTCAACAACTACTCTATCCTGAATAAGGCAGCCTATGTCACTGACACTCCATCTACCTCTCTAAACATTCACTTCTACCACCACCAGTCGAGTGACTGTAGTGTGCACCATCTACACAGTACACTTCCTGCAGCTACTCTAACAATACCCTCCTAACTTGGGATCTCTACCACAGTTAGATCCTAATGTTTGTGATCCAAAAATTCTTCAGATGTCAAGAATGAGGCTAAACCCTAGTATTGGACAGCAGGAAGGACAAGGGCAAGAGGCAGAAGGGAACACCAGCACACATCAAAGTTACACATAATCCTGATTTGGAAAATATCACTGTTCCTTGATGATCGCTGAATCTGAACCCTGGAACTTGCCCCAAGTGGCAATAGTTCAGGAAGGCATTCTCCACTGTCTTATTTATTTATTTACAGATACAACACAGAATAAGCCCCTCCAGCCTTTCAAGTTGCACCACACAGCAACTCTTGATTTAACCCAAAACTAGTCGCAATGATCCTACTAACCCACAGGTCTTTGTACTGTGGAAGCAGACCAGAGAATGTGGAGAAAATCCACACATTCCACTGGGAGGACATACAGACTCCTTACAGATGATGTCGGAATTGAACTCTGAACTCCAATGCCCCAAGTAGTAATAGCAGCATACTTACTGCTATGCTACTGTGGCACCCAGAAATTTGACTGCCCATTTCTGCCTATGGACACTGCCTGACCTACTGAGTTACTCCAGCTGCTTGTAGGTTGCTCCAGATTCCAGTATCTGCAGTCTCTTCTGAATCCAAGGACATTTGCTGTTTACAATTTCATTAACATGACTTGTTACCTTTCAGGAAATGGACCTCCCACTTCTCCAGATTAATTTCTGTTTGCCCACTCCTTTGTCTGATTGAACACCTCATTATCAGTATTTGCACCATTTTCTACAGACAATGGAGCGATTTCTAATCATTGCAAAGTCTCATTACGTGGCTGTTCACCCTGTGGTTTTCATTATCTTTTAAAGCCAGTATTAACACACTTCGGTAGTTCAATGTAGGCCTATTGGTAAAGAAGACCTTTTATACTTCATCCACAAGTTCCTGTATGGAATCTGCTGCCTCTCCAGATGGTGGACATTCACCAAGCTTCAGCTTTTGTTTCATCGCCCTTCACAACAGAAACAAGGTAGCAAACACAAGTTGGTAGGACTGCTTGGGTGACAGACAATGGGCTGCCATGGTTATGATTAAGGCAACTTTATTCAGTAAGATTTAGAAAAGGAAATCTTCTATCCAGCACTGCTTCTCCTCGTACACATATAAAGTTAGAAACAAACTTGGATACAGTCTTAGAGTTGACATCTTCATAACTGTTAAAATTTCTATTTTATTCACTTTCTAGCTTTTGTGAGAATGGAAAACTCAACTGTTCTAGAGTTTCTCTTAATCCTGAAGGTAGGAAACCCTTTTTAACTGATTAAAAAGTTATAACAGACTGGTTTTCAGAGTTATAGTTCTATTTCTGATTGAAATGACAGTTGCATTATTTCACCATGATATGCTTGAGTGATCAAATTGAGTCTAATGGCTGATTATGCCCATAACAGTGGGAGACACAGCATAACCGTTGGTCACATCAGGTCTACGTTATATGCTAATTTAGCTGTCTTTGAAGGAAATTAGCTGATCCACTGTGTGAAATACATTGAACCAAGGTCTAAAACAGTCTGGGCTGTTTAAAGGGATGCTGAATTACTAGCAGCTTCAGTTGTGACTGAAGAGGAAGTGCTGAAATGACTGAAGGATGGTATTATGTTTGTGCTCAGAATCAGTTTCAGTGTCATTGACATATGCCATGGAAGTGGCAGCCGTGTAGTGCAAGTCATAAAACTTGCTAACAATTACAAAAACAAGTAGGTGCAAAGAGGAATAGTGAGATAATATTTATCTCTATTTTGTTATATGACAATTAGATCTACATCATGTGATTGGTACATTCAGAATTTGGAGTTTGGCTACAGCTTTGGCTGTTATCTGATGGATACAGCAAAGCTGGTAGGAAATTGCCATGTTGGCAAACAGTTTAGAGTGGTTCAGCTTTGGTACCCATTGCCACATGCCGCGATGGATTTAACTTTCCATTAGTGGAGAAGGGGCACTGTTTCAGCCAATAGTTTACCATTAGAAAATTTCCATTATCTCTGCAGTAGGTCTGTGCAATGTCAAGGGATACGGAGGATTCTGTGGCTGGCATTTTGCAGGCACTTCAGTGTCACATACTGAGATACAGTGAAAAGTTACTCGTGCTCATAGAGATTGTTCATTCTCATCAATTCATTAAAAAGTACACTGAGGTAGAACAATAAGAGAAAGCAGAATGAAGTGTCGCAGTCACAGAAAAAGTGCACTGCAGAGAGACAGTAAAGTGCAAGATCATATCAAGGTAGGTTGTGAGGTCAGGAGTCCAGTTGTCATCTAACAGTGGGTGGAAGCTGTCCTTGAGCCTCATCTGTGCTTTCAGCTTTTGTATCTCTTGGACTGATCAGGAGTGAGAATCTCTGGAGTGGGTGCAGTATTTGATTATGATGGCAGCTTTACTGAAGCGGTGAGAAGTGCAGACTGAAGGGGAGGCTGGTTTCCATGATGTGCTGATCTGTGTCCACAACTTTCTGCAGAGCAGTTGCTCTATCAATCTATTATACACGGTTTGTACATCTGGATAGGATGCTTTCTATGGAGTGTCAATAAAAATAAAGCTTAGAAATAGGAGACCATCACAGCAGCTGTGCACTTGAGACCTGCTGTACTGAATGCTGTAAGGTTCCACCCAACTAATTATGAGGCAGGCTTGCTACTTGAATGGAGAAACTATGTTCTCTGTTACATCTTCTGTTGCTGGAAAAAACATCTGTAGTGTGCATGCGATATACACTGGAGACCAGGTGGGGAGGGATGGATGTGTGCCATCCTTATTCCATACTCTCCATATACAGTTTGTGCATTTCTGGGTGTCCTCTGCTCATTCTCTAATACATTCATTATTGCAGAACTGAATGTCTACCATTGACCCCTATCTGGGAAAAGCTAGTTTGAACAGAACTTAGAAATTATGGTTCAGCTTCACTGGTCCAACTGCAATCATTCATTGCCGCTGCATCTGAATGCTGGATCTCCCTTCCAAAAGCATTGTGAGAGACTGCCTTCACCAAGACTGCAGCACCATGACCTTCTCAAGGCCTTGCCAAAGGCATCCAGATACTATTAATATAAAGGGTTCTACTGCTTGCAGGCTTTATCAACTTTTATAGCATGCCAAACCTTTACAGGATTTTTGGAGCCTACCTGCAACTAGCCTGATTATAGTTACTGGTCCCTTTGAATGGCACTGTTGGGGATTTGTCCTCTGCTGATGTTCAGTAAAATCCAAAGGACAAGCTCCAGCTGAGCAGCATTGATTTCCCAATATATTTCTACTAATTTGATTGACTATACAGTCACACACTACATGTGTTATCTTTCTGATGGCTACCTTAACCCATGCCAAGGGTCTACACATGTGTGGTGCCTATTAATATTAAATCCTGTCTGGCATAAGCAGTGATCTAGTGATGGGTGTTACAGGTCTGAATATGTGGTCTTAATTAAAATCTGAATTTTAACTCAATATATATTGAGATTTGGAGATATGTTGAACGAATTCTAGATTGGAGATGTTTTCTAGTCAATTTCCCCTATTAATTTAACGCCATAAGAATTTTAATGTATAGTAAATGTATATTTAAGTAATAAGCATTATTCTTCTTTAGTGATGTGTATTCCTCCAAAAATTTACTTCGATTGTTCAAGTGATGAATATGGAACAGTTCATACACCAACTTGTCAAATGCATGCTACAGAAACATCTTTTGTAAGTACAAAGTAGCCTGGAACTTCCAAAATTATTTTGAGAAATATTTAAAATGTTCCTCAATCTTTTGCTCTTTTGCTTATTTTTGTTTGTAATCATAATACGTCAGATAATATAAGAACTGGAATTAGCATTGGTTTACAGAGATAATGAAAAGGTTGTCTTGCATAGACAGATCAGATCACTACACAGTGCATTGAGGTAGAACAAGGTAAAACAATAACAAAATGCCAAATGAAGTGTAAAAGCTACTGCGTGCAGTGTCAGTAAACAATAAGGTGTAAGATCATATCACGGTAAATTGTGAGGTCAAGAATCCATATTATCATACTAGGAGAAGAGAGAGAAATTGCCTTTCAACTCAGGCCATCAACTTTTTGCTGTTGATGTTTTTCTAGTAGGCAATTTCTTTTTTTACGAGCATGTGGAGATCTTCCAACAACCAGGCATTCTTTCTTTCTTTCTTTCTTTCTTTTTTTTCTATAGGGCAGTTAGGGGGGAGGGATTAAGGGGAGGGGGTATGGGTTATATACATTGTTTTTTCATACTTTGTAATCATTTAAAAATGCAATAAAAAAAAGTTTAAAAAAAAAGATCAATTTGCTAGCTTGGTGCTCAACCCAGCACAGATGGAAAGCGTGCACGGGAGCCAGCTGGATTCAAACTAGGGACCTTCCACCCCAAAGTCCAGCGCTGATACCACTAAGCCACTAGCTGGTAATCATACTAGGTGAACATTCAGTATTTTTATAACCGGACACAATAATTATTTCTCAAGCTAACATTTTGCAAATGTTGAGAAGGATGATGAAAATTGTACTGCAGGTCATTACCAGAGTTGTATTGTACATGCGTACTTTCAGAATAAAATGAACCTTAGAAAATTTATTCTCATAAAAACTGGTGTATTGGCCTAAAGTAAACTATCCCTAAGCCAGTCAACACCACCAAGATCAACTACTGAGATCCAGGTCCTGGACACTGGTCTACTCCAACTTTGCAGCACCATCAGAACTGTCCTTCCTTGAGCTAAGGTTTTACCCCATTTCTGCTATTCTCTCCCAATCCTACTGAAAGTATGCAGCACCTAGTCACCTGTCTTCTCCACATTCCCTTTCTTCCAGAGCTTGAAATGTTATACAAGTTTAAGGAGCTAATTCTATTTAAGGCTAAATGTCACTTGTGGCACCTGATAGGAAGTTGGTGGGAGTACTGAGCCAGTGTTTCACAGGTCGGCCTAGAAACTGAATCACATAACTCATAGAGCATAGAACATAGAATAGTACAGCACAGTACAGGCTCTTCATCCCACAATGTTGTGCCGACCCTTAAACCCTCCCTCGCATATAACACCCCCACCTTAAATTCATCCATATACCTGTCTCTTAGATTTCACTAGTGTATCTGCCTCCATCACTGACTCAGGCAGTGCATTCTATGCACCAACCACTCTCTGAGTAAAAAACCTTCCTCTAATATCCCCCTTGAACTTTCCTCCCCTTACCTTAAAGCCATGTCCTCTTGTATTGAGCAGTGGTGCCCTGGGGAAGAGGCGCTGGCTGTCCACTCTATCTATTCCTCTTAATATCTTGTATACCTTTATCATGTCTCCTCTCATCCTCCTTCTCTCCAAAGAGTAAAGCACTAGCTCCCTTAATCTCTGATCATAATGCATATTCTCTCAACCAGGCAGAATCCTGGTAAATCTCCTCTGTACCCTTTCCAATGCTTCCACATCCTTCCTATAGTGAGGCGACCAGAACTGGACACAGTATTCCAAGTGTGGCCTAACCAGAGTTTTATAGAGCTGCATCATTACCTCATGACTCTTAAACTCTGTCCCTCGACTTATGAAACCTGACACTCCATGAGCTTTCTTAGCTACCCTATCTACCTGTGAGGCAACTTTCAGGGATCTATGGACACGTACACCCAGATCCCTCTGCTCCTCCACACTACCAAGTATCCTGCCATTTACTTTGTACTCTGCCTTGGAGTTTATCCTTCCAAAGTGTATCACCTCACACTTCTCCAGGTTGAATTCCATCTGTCACTTCTCAGCCCTCTTCTGCATCCTATCAACGTCTCTCTGCAATCTTCGACAATCCTCTACACTATCCACAACACCACCAAACTTTGAGTCGTCTGCAAACTTGCCAATCCACCCTTCTACCTTCACATCCAGGTTTTTAATAGGAGTATTGTGAGCAGGTTTGGGCCCTTTATCTTAGAAAGGATGTGCTGAAACTAGAGAGGGATAAAAAGAGGTTCATGAAAAATTTTCCAGGATTTAATGGCTTGTCATATAAAGAGCATTTGATTGCTCTAGGCTTGTATTCACTCGAATTCAGAAGAATGAGGAGTGACCTCATTGAAATCTATTGAATAGTGAAAAGCCTTGATAGAGTGGATGTGGAGAGGATGTTTCCTATGGTCATGCACTTTGGTAGAAGAAATGAAAGGGTTGACTATTTTCTAAGTGGAGAGAAAATACAAGAAACTAGGAGCATAGGACCTTGGGAGTCCTTGTGCAGAGTTCCCTAAAGGTTAATTTGCAGGTTGAGTCTGTGTGAGGAAGGTGAATGTGATGACAGCATTCAGTCTCAGAATGGAGGAGCATCCTTTTAGAACAGAGAGGAGGAGGAATTTGCTTATCCAGAGAGAGTGGTGAATCTGTGAAATTCTTTACCACAGGCATCTGTGGAGGCCAAATATTTATGTGTATTTAAGGCAGAGGCTGATAGGTTGTTGATTGGTCAGGGCATGAAGGGATACAGTGAGAAAACATGAGATTGGGGCTAAGGGGAAAATTGGACCAGCCATGATGAAATGCCAGAACAAACTTGATGGACCAAATGGCCTAATTCTGCTCCTATGTCTTATGGTTTTATGGTCAAAGGAAGGTCATGAGCATCCTTGAACTTTATAAAATCTGTATCACTCTTGTGTCAGAGGGAAGAACCCAGTCACCCTCTCAGGGTCCTGGGGTCCTAGGCCCCATTTCTGTGATTTTTGGATCACATATGTACCATTCATATTCACACTCTCAGGCCAGCATTGTAATTTGTTTGAAAAGGTCTTCCTGAGAGCATCTGAGGCTATGGAGTCTGGCACTGATCCAATAAAATATCCCAGCCCTGAAATCCCAGGGAGCTTGTGGACCTAACTTAAAGATAGTTCCCCCAATCACAAGGATTCTACCTTGAGCTTCCACACAGACATATCCATATTTCCCCAGCTCGTCACCATCCCACCATCCACTTATATGAACATACATGATTCCTGTTACTCCTACACCCTTAGCCAGCCTTCCAGCAAGGAGCCGAATCTACAACACTCCTAATGTTGTAGAATGGTAGGAGGTATGAGAGAAAGGATTTTGATAATCTAAGTTCATCATGCCATGCCCTAGGTCTCAAGACTGATGGTTGGCATTGAAGTGGATGGCTAAAGGTCTGGTTTCTGAGACTCCATGACTCTGTTGCAATGGCAAACTTTCAAACAAAACATTCATTGCCTACACTCTTTACTTTTCAATTTCTAGTCTCCGATTACACAGGTTTACCATTCACCCAGATTCCAGCCAGATTCCATAATGGTTGATTCTGTTTCAGTCCTGAATGCCTTTGAAAATATTTTGTTGTTGACAAATATCAGACATTAAACACAAGATATAGCCATATTTTCTTCTTTCCTAACCCAAAGTGATTTTGTGTCAATTTAGCTTTTTCCTTCAATGGTGTATTCTTTATACATTGTTTGTTAATGAATACTCTGAAGTATTAGAGTTTGCCTTATTATTAGCCTTATGCATCCTAGCATTTTGGAGATAGTGATCACAATTCTATCTCCTTTACCATAGTACTGGAGAGGGATAGGAACAGACAAATTAGGAAAAAGTTTAATTAGAGTAAGGGGAAATATGAGGCTATCAGGCAGGAACTTGGAAGCATAAATTGGGAACAGAAGTTCTCAGGGAAATGTATGACAGAAATGTGGCAAATGTTCAGGGGATATTTGCATGGTATTCTGCATAGGTAGGTTCCAATGAGACAGGGAAAGGATAGTAGGGTACAGGAACTATGGTGTACAAAGGCTGTTGAAAATCTAGACAAGAAGAAAAGAAAAGCTTACAAAAGGTTCAAAAACTAGATAATGATAGAGATCTAGAAGATTATAAGGCTAGCAGGAAAGAATTTAAGAATGAAATTAGGAGAGCCAGAAGGGGCCATGAGCAGGATTAAGGAAAACCCCCAAGGCATTCTACATGTATGTGAAGAGCAAAAGGATATGATATGAGAGAATAGGACCAATCAAGTGTGAAAGTGGAAAAGTGTGTATGGAGATAGCAGAGATACTTAATGAATGCTTTGCTTCAGTATTCACTACAGAAAAGGACCTTGGTGATTTTAGGATGACTTACGGCGGGCTGAAAAGCTTGAGCATATAGACATTAAGAAAGAGGATGTGCTGGAGCTTTTGGAAAGCATCAAGTTGGATAAGTCACTGGGACTAGAAGAGAGGTACCACAGGCTACTGTGGGAGGTGAGGGAGGAGATTGCTAAGCCTCTGGCAATGATCTTTGCATCATGAATGGGGATGGGAGAGGTTCTGGAGGATTTGAGAGTCACAGATGTTGTTTCCTCATTCAAGAAAGGGAGTAGAGATAGCACAGAAAATTATAGACCAGTGAGTCTTACATTAGTGGTTGGTAAGTTAATGGAGAAGATCCTGAGAGGAAAGATTTATGAACATCTGAAGAGGCATAATATGATTAGGAATAGTCACCATGGCTTTGTCAAGGGTATGTCGTGTTTTACAAGCCTGATTGAATTTTTTGAGGATGTGACTAAACACGTTGATGAAGGTAGAGCTGTAGATGTATATGGATTTCTGCAAGACATTTGATAAGGTACAAGATCAAATATGATGGCAGAATATAGTATTAATGGTAAGACTCTTAGCAGTATGGAGGATCGGAGGGATCTTGGGGTCCGTCCATAGGACAGTCAAAGCTGCTGTGCAGGTTGACCTGTGGTTAAGAAGGCATATGGGGCATTGGCCTTCATCAACCGTGGAATTGAGTTTAAGAGCCGAGAGGAAATGCTACAGCTGTGTAGGACCCTCGTCAGACATCACCTGGAGTACTGTGCTCAGTTCTGGTCAGCTCACTACAGGAAGGATATGGAAACTATAGAAAGGGTGCAGAGGAGATTTACAGAGACGTTGTTTGGATTAGGGAGCATGCCTTATGAGAATAGGTCGAGTGAACTCGGCCTTTTCTCCTTGGAGCAGCGGAGGATGAGAGATGACCTGATAGAGGTGTATAAGATGATGAGAGGCATTGATCACGTGGACAGTCAGGTGCTTGGAAGTAGGTACAGAGGAGATGTCGGGGGTAAGTTTTTTACGTAGAGGGTGGTGAGTGCGAGGAACGGGCTGCCGGCGGCGATGGTGAAGGCAGATACGATAGGGTCTTTTCAGAAACTCCTAGATAGGTATATGGAGCTTAGAAAAATACAGAGCTATGGGTAACCCTAGGTAATTTCTAAAGTAAGTACATGTTCAGCACACCGCTGTGGGCTGAAGGGCCGGTATTGTGCTGTAGGTTTTCTATGTTTCTAGATAATGTTCACCACTAGCCAGCAATCAGTTTTCAGTTATGAAGATCAGTGAATGAAAGATCACAAACATGAGGCAGACATCCTATTCATGCTAGTTGGTGGACACATCCTTAAAACAAGTGATTTACAGAGATTGTTAATTTCCAAGGATTTGTTTTTTGTTTAAATAATGGTCTTAGTGTTGGACTTGGTCCATTCCATTGTATTATGTGCTTTGATATGCTTCAGAAATCACAGACTTATGAGTCTAAAATCAGTAGTGGAAAATTTGTTGGAAACAAAGTGTGGGACAAAAATTAGTAGTTAAGTATAGTACAGTGTTTTACAGTAACATGGTGTTGTAGTGTTACAGGATGGTACTGTGTTTAACAGTAAAATGGTGGTATAGTGTTACAGGATGGTAGAGTGTTAAACAGTAACATGATGGTGTCATGGTATGGGGTGGTACAGTGTTTTACAGTAACATGGTAGTGTAATTGTGCAGGATATTACATGGTTTTACAGTTACATGGTTGTACAGGATGGTACAGTATTTTGGTGTAACATGGTGGTACAGGATAGCTCAGTGTTTTACAGTAACATCATGGTGTGGTATGGGATGGTACAGTGTTTTACAGTAACATGGTGGTACAGGATGGTAAAATGTTTTACAGTAACGGTGTTGTCATCATACATGATGATACACTGTAATACAGTAACATGGTGGTACAGGTTAGTACAGACTTTTACAGTTACATGGTGTTGTAGTGTTACAGGATGGTACTGTGTTTAACAATAAAATGGTGGTATAGTGTTACAGGATGGTACAGTGTTTTACAGTAACATGATGGTGTGGTATGGGATGGTACAGTGTTTTGCAGTAACATGATGGTACAGGCTAGTACAGTGTTTTACAGTAACATGGTGGTGTAGTGGTACAGGATGGTAGATAGTTAAACAGTAATATGATGGTGTTGTGGTATGGGATGGTACAGTGTTTTACAGTAACATGATTGTGTAATTGTGCAGGATGGTACAGTCTTTTACAGAAACATTGTGGTAAAGGACGGTACAGTGTTTTACGGTAACATGGTGGTACAGGATATTACAGTGTTTTACAGTAACATGGTGGTACAGGATGGTAAAGTGTTTTACAGTAACAGGGTGTTGTCATCATACATGATGGTACACTGTAATACAGTAACATGGTGGTACAGGTTAGTACAGACTTTTACAGTTACATGGTGTTGTAGTGTTACAGGATGGTACTGTGTTTAACAATAAAATGGTGGTATAGTGTTACAGGATGGTACAGTGTTTTACAGTAACATGGTGGTGTAGTTGGTACAGGGTGGTAGAGTGTTAAACAGTAACATGATGGTGTCGTGGAATGGGATGGTGCAGTGTTTCACAGTAACATGGTGGTACAGGACAGTATAGTGTTTTATAGTAACATGGTGCTACAGGACAGTACAGTGTTTTACAGTAACCATAGGACCATAGGAGACTACAGCACAGTACAGGACCTTCAACCCTCCATGTTGTGCCGACCCATATAATCATTTTTCTTTCATCCATGTGCCTGTCCATGAGGCTCTTAAATACCCCTAATGTTTTAGCCTCCACCACCATCACTGGCAAGTCATTCCAGGCACTCTGTGTAAAAAAAAACTTACCCCTGATGTCTCCCCTAAACTTCCCTCCCTTAACTTTGTACATATGCCCTCTGGTGTTTGCTATTGGTGCCCTGGGAAACAGGTGCTGACTATCCATCCTACCTTTGCCTCTCATAATCTTGTAGACCTTTATCAAGTTCCCTCTCATTCTTCTATGCTCCAAAGAGAAAAGTCCCAGCTCTACTAACCTTGCTTCATATGACTTGTTCTCCAAACTAGGCAACTTCCTGATAAATCTCCTCTGCACCTTCTCCATAGCTTCCACATCCTTCGTATAATGAGGTGACCAGAATTGAACACAATACTCTAAGTGCAGTCTCACCAGAGATTTGTAGAGTAGCAACATGACCTCTCTACTCTTGAACTCAATCCCCCTGTTAATGAAGCCTAGCATCCCATAGGCCTTCTTAACTACCCTATCAACCTGTGCAGCGACCTTGAGGGATGTATGGATTTGAATCCCAAGGTTCATTCACACTCTTAAGTAACTGACCATTAATTCTGTACTCAGTCTTCTGGTTTGTCCTTCCAAAATGCATCACCTCACACTTGTCCAGATTGAACTCCATCTGTCATTTTTCTGCCCAACTCTGCAGCCTGGCTATATCCTCTTGTAACCTTCGACCACCTACAGCTCCATCCACAATTCCTCCAATATTCGTGTCAACCTCTGCTTTCTTCCTTCAAGCCAATTTTTTATCCAAACAGCCAAGGTTCCACTCTATCCCATGCCTCATGACTTTCTGGTTGAGTCTCTCATGAGGGACATGGTGGTACAGTGTTTTACAGTATCATGGTGTTGTAGTGTTACAGGATGGTACTGTGTTTAACAGTAAAATGGTGGTATAGTGTTACAGGATGGTGCTGTAATTTACAGTAACATGGTGGTGTAGTTGGTACAGGATAGTAAAGTGTTAAACAGTAACATGATGGTGTCGTGGTATGGGATGGCACAGTGTTTTACAGTAACATGGTAGTGTAATTGTGCAGGATATTACATGGTTTTACAGTAACATGGTGGTACAGGATGGTACAGTGTTTTACAGTAACATGATGGTGTCATGGTATGGGCTGGTACTGTGCTTTACAGAATCATGGTATAGTGTTACAGGATGGTATGGTGTTTTACTGTAACATGGTGTATTGATACAGGTTGGTACTGTGTTTTACAGTAACATGGCGATGTAGTGGTACAGGATGGTATAGTGTTTTACAGTAACGTAGTGTAGTGGTAAAGCATGGTACAGTGAATTTGGAGCAGGAAAGTCTGACAATCGGAGCGGGAGTACGGCGGGAGCCATTTTGATTTTTTCTTCTTCTTATCGGAGTTAAGAGAGGCGGGACTGCGCAGGCATGTGACATCGGGCAGTGAAGCACGGAAGATTTAACAGGAACACAGCCTTATACAGTGGGCTGGGGAGTGAGCCGGGAGCAGAGTGAAGGCTTAAGGGCTTGGGCTCAATGGGCTTAGGCAGAAATGGGTGAGGCAAGGTAGATTTAGGTTTCAGTTTTTCCTGTTATTTGAGGAAAGGGGAAATATGAGTGTGAGGGCAGCTTGTTGTTCTCAGTGTCGGATGTGGGAGGTCCTGGAGTCTCCTAGCCTCCCGGACGTCCATATCTGAGCCAGGTGCGCCGAGCTGCAGCTCCTAAGGGACCATGTTAGGGAACTGGAGCTGCAGTTCAATGACCTTCGGCTGGTCAGGGAGAGTGAGGAGTTGATAGAGAGGAGTTACAGGCAAGTGGTCACACCAGGGCCACGGGAGGCAGACAAGTAGGTCACGGTTAGGAGAGGGAAGGGAAAGAGTCAGGTACTAGAGAGTACCCCAGTGGCTGTACCCCTTGACAATAAGTACTCCTGTTTGAGTACTGTTGGGGGGGGGGCAGTCTAGCTCAGAAAGTTAGGAAAAAGAGGAGGAAGGCAGTAGTAATTGGGGGTCAGATAAGCAATTCTGTGGACACAGTCAGGAGACCCAGATGATAGTTTGCCTCCCTGGTGCCAGGGCCCGGGATGTTTCTGATCGGGTCCAAGATATACTGAAGTGGGAGGGTGAGGAGCCAGAGGTCGTGGTACATATAGGTACCAATGACATGGGTAGGAAAAAGGAAGAGGCCCTGAAAGGAGAATATAGGGAGTTAAGTAGAAGGACCGCAAAGGTAGTAATCTCAGGATTACTGCCTGTGCCACGCAACAGTGAGAATAGGAATGGAATGACATGGAGGATAAATGAGTGGCTGAGGGATTGGAGCAGGGGCAGGGATTCAAGTTTCTGGGTCATTGGGACCTCTTTTGGGGCAGGTGTGACCTGTTCAAGAAGGACGGCTAGCACTTGAATCCTAGGGGGACCAATATCCTGGCGGGGAGATTTGTGAAGACTACTGAGGAGATTTTAAACTAGAATGGTTGGGGGGTGTGAATCAATTTGAAGAGACTAGGGGAGAGGAGGTTAGTTCACAAATAGAGAAAGCTAGTAGACAGTGTGTGAGGGAGGATAGGCAGGTGACAGAGAAGGGGAGTGCTCAGATCGAAGATGTAGGGGAGAAGGAAGAAAGATAATAAAGTTGTTTGCATGGTTAGGAATAAACAGAGAGTAAGAGGTGGAGAGTTTCTTAAATGCATCTATTTTAATGTTAGGAGCATTGTAAGAAAGGTGGATGAGCTTAGAGCATGGATTGATACCTGGAAATATGATGTTGTAGCTATTAGTGAAACATGGTTGCAGGAGGGGTGTGATTGGCAACTAAGTACTCCTGGAATTTGTTGCTTCAGGTGTGATAGAATCGGAGGGGCAAGAGGGGGAGGTGTTGCATTGCTTGACAGAGAAAATATTACAGCGGTTCTTTGGCAGGATAGATTACAGGGCTCATCTGGGGAGGCTGTCTGGGTGGAATTGAGGAATGGAAAAGGTGTAGTAACATTTATAGGGGTGTATTATAGACCACCTATGGGGAGCGAGAATTGGAGGAGCAAATTTGTAAGGTGATAGCAGATATTTGTAATAAGCACAAGGTTGTGATTGTGGGAGATTTTAATTTTCCACACATAGACTGGGACCATTCTGTAAAAGGGCTGGACGGCTTGGAATTTGTAAAATGTGTGCAGGATAGTTTTTTGCAGCAATACATAGAGGTGGGCAGTGAAGGGGCAGTGTTGGATCTCCTGTTAGGGAATGAGATAGGTCAGGTGATGGAGGTATGTGTTGGGGAGCACTTCAGGTCCAGTGATCATAATGCCATTAATTTCAATACAATTATGGAGAAGGATAGGACTGGACCCAGGGTTGAGATTTTTGATTGGAGAAAAGCTAATTTTGAGGAGATGCAAAAGGATTTAGAAGGAGTGGATTTGGACAATTTGTTTTATGGGAAGGATGTAATAGGAAAATGGAGGCCATTTAAAGGTGAAATTTACAGAAAGGTACAGAATCTTTATATTCCTGTTAGGTTGAAAGGAAAGGTAAAAGTTTGAGAGAACCATGGTTCTCAAGGGATATTGGAAACTTGGTTCAGAAAAAGAGAGAGATCTACAATTAATATAGGCAGCATAGAGTAAATGAGGTGCTCGAGGAATACTAAGAATGTAAAAAGAATCTTAAGAAAGAAATTAGAAAAGCAAAATGACGATATGAGGTTGCTTTGGCAAGTAAGGTGAAAATAAATCCGAAGGGTTTCTACAGTTATATTAATAGCAAAAGGATAAGAAGAGATAAAATTAGTCCCTTAGAGAATCAGAGTGGACAGCTATGTGTGGAGCCAAAAGATTTGGGGAGGTTTTGAACAATTACTTTTCTTCAGTATTCACTAAGGAAAAGTATATTGAATTGTGTAAGGTAAGGGGAACAAGTAAGGTAGTTATGGAAACTATGGTGATTAAAGAAGAGGAAGTACTGTTGCTTTCAAAGAATATAAAAGTGGGTAAGTCTCCGGATCTTGACAGGATATTCTCTAGGACCTTAAGGGAAGTTAGTGTAGAAATAGCTGGGGCTCTGACAGAAATATTTCAAATGTCTTTAGAAATGGGGATGGTGCCGAAGGATTGGCATATTGCTCATGTGGTTCCATTGTTTAAAAAGGGTTCTAAGAGTAAACTAGCAATTAAGTTTGACGTCAGTGGTGGGTAAATTAATGAAAAGTATTCTTAGAGATGGTATATATAATTATCTGGATAGACGAGGTCTGATTAGGAACAGTCGACATGGATTTGTGTGTGGAAGGTCAAGTTTGACAAATCTCATTGAATTTTTTGAAGAGGTTACTAGGAAAGTTGACAAGGGTAAAGCAGTGGATGTTGTCTATATGGACTTCAGTAAGACCTTTGACAAGGTTCCGCATAGAAGATTAGTTTGGAAGGTTCAATCATTAGGTATTACTATTGAAGTAGTAAAATGGATTCAATAGTGGCTGGATGGGAGATGCCAGAGAGTAGTGGTGGATAACTGTTTGTCAAGTTGGAGGCCAGTGACTAGTGGTGTGCCTCAGGGATCTTGTACTGGGTCCAATGTTGTTTCTCATATACATTAATGATCTGGATGATGGGGTGGTAAACTGGATTAGTAAGTATGCAGATGATACGAAGATAGGTGGCATTGTGGATAATGAAGTAGATTTTCAAAGCATGCAGAGAGATTGAGGCCAGTTAGAAGAGTGGGCTGAAAGATGGCAATGGGGTTTAATGCTAATAAGTGTGAGGTGCTACATTTTGGTAGGATTAATCAAAATAGGACATCCAGGATAAATGGTAGGGCATTGAGGAATGCAGTAGAACAGAGTGATCTAGGAATAATGGTGCATCGTTCCCTGAAGGTGGAATCTCATGTGGATAGGGTGGTGAAGAAAGCTTTTGGTCTGATTTCCTTTATAAATCAGAGCATTGAGTATAGAAGTTGGGATGTAATGTTAAAATTGTACAAGGCACTGGTGAGGCCAAATTTGGAGTACTGTGTACTGTTCTGGTCACCGAATTATAGGAAAGATGTCAACAAAATAGAGAGAGTACAGAAGAGATTTACTAGAATGTTACCTGGGTTTCAGCATCTAAGTTACAGAGAAAGGTTGAACAAGTTATGTTTTTATTCTTTGGAGCGTAGAAGGTTGAGGGGGGACTTGATAGAGGTATTTAAAATTATGAGGGGGATAGATAGAGTTGACGTGGATAGGCTTTTTCCATTGAGAGTAGGGGAGATTCAAACAAGAGGAAATGAATTGAGAGTTAAGGGGCAAAAGTTTAGGGGTAACACGAGGGGGAACTTCTTTACTCAGAGAGTGGTAGCTGTGTGGAACAAGCTTCCAGTAGAAGTGGTAGAGGCAGGTTCGATTTTGTCATTTAAAAAAAACTGGATAGGTATATGGAAAGGAATGGAGGGTTCTGGGCTGAGTGCAGTTAGGTGGGACTAGGTGAGAGTAAGCGTTCGGCACGGACTAGAAGGGCCGAGATGGCCTGTTTCCATGCTGTAATTATTATATGGTTATATGGTTTTACAGTAACTTGTTAGTGCAGGATTGTACAGTATTTTACAGTAAGTGTTTTGTCATGGTACAGGATGGTACCCTGCAATACAGTAACATTGTGTTTCAGAATGGTACAAGTGTTTTACAGTAACATGGTGTAGTGATACAGGATGGTAGAGTGTTTTACCATAATGGTGGTGTAGTGGTACAGGATGCAACAGTGTTTTACAATAACTTGGCGATGTTAGTGGTACACGATGATATCGTGTTTTACAGTAACATGGTGGTACAGGCTGGTACAATGTTTTACAATAACATGGTGATGCGGTGCTGGATGGTACTGTGTTTTACAGTAACATGTTGTAGTCGTAGAGGATAGCACGGTGTTGTACAGTAAGATGGTTGTGTAGTGGTACCGGATGGTACAGTGTTTTACAGTAACATGGTGTAGTGGTAGAGGATGCAACAGTGTTTTCCAGTAACATGGTGTATTGGTACAGGATTGTATAGTGTTTTACTGTAACATGGTGGTGTAGCAGTACAGGATGGAACAGTTACTAATATGGTGGTGTAGTGGTACAGGATGATATACAGTAAATTGTACAGGATGTTTTACAGAAAATTGGTAGTGTAGTGGTAAAGGATCATGTAGTGTTTTGCAAGTGCATGGTGATGTGGTGGTACAGGATGGTACAGTGTTTTACAGTAAGATGTTTGTTCAGGATGGTATTGTGTTTTCCAGTGACATGGTGATGTAATGGTACAGGATGGAAAAGTGTATTACAGTAACAATGTTGTACAGGATGGTACAGTACTTTACAGTAACATCGTGGTACAGGATAGTTCAGTGTTATACAGTAACATGGTGGTGTAGTGGTACAAGATTGTACATTGTTTTTCAGTAACATGGTGGTACAGGATGGTGCTCTATTTTACAGTAAGATGGTGTTGTGGTGTTGGATGGTACTGTGTTTTACAGTAACATTCTGTTTTAGTAGTACAGGATTGTACAGTGTTATACAGAAAGATGGTGGTGTAGTTTTACATGATGGTACAGTGTTTTACAGTAACATGTTGGTGCAGGATTGTACAGTGTTTTACAGTAACATCATGGTACAGGATGGTACTGTGTTTTATAGAACCGTGGTGTTGTGGTAAAGGTAAAATGTTGGTGCAGGATTGTAGTGTTTTACAGGAACAGGGTGTTGTCAAGGTACAGGATGGTACTGTATTTTACTGTAACATGGTGTTGTAGTGTTACAGGATGATACTGTTCTACAGTAAAATGGTGGTATAGTGTTACATGATGGTACTGTGTTTTACAGTAACATTGTGGTGTAGTTGGTACAGGATGATACAGTGTTCTACATTAACATGGTATTGCATTGGTACAGGATGGTACTGTGTTTTACAGTAACATGTTGGTGTAGTAGTACTGGATGGTACAGTGTTTTATAGTAACATGGTGAGGTAGTGGTACAGGATTGTACAGTCTTTTACATTAGCAAAGTGTACTGGTACAGGATTGTACAGTGCTTTACAGTAACATGGTAGTGTAGTCGTACAGGATGGTACAGTGTTATACAGTAACAGTTGTGTAGTGGTACAGGATAGTACAGTGTTCTACAGTAACATGGTGGTGTAGTAGTACAGGGTGGTAGTGTTTTACAGTATCTTGGTGGTGTAGTGTTTCAGGATGGTACCGTGTTTTGCAGTAACATGGCGTGGTTGTGGTACAGGATGGTAATGTGTTTCACAGTAACATGGCATAGTAGTAGAGGATAGTACAGTGTTGTACAGTAACATGGTGGTGTAGTGATACAGGATGGTACAGTGTTTTACAGTGGCAGCAATCACCAGTCAGCATTCAATTTCTGTTGCTCTCTGAAAGGACATTGAACATTCTCCCCATGACCATGTCACTTCCTCTTCATACTCTGGTTTCCACCCAGAATACAAAGGCTTATGGCTGGGCTTAGTAAGTTGTGGGCATGCCCTGCTGCACCTGAAATATGGCAACTTTTGCAAGCTTCACCAGCACAATCTTTGGATTGTGTTTGGTTGCTGACACAATCAATTGATTTCAGTTCATGTTTCGAAGTACATGTGACAAAGAAATCAAATCTTTTAAAAATCTTAAGAGAAAATTTACCTGCACATGGAAAGGCAAGAATGTATCATACAAAGTCAACAAGGCTTTTTAAGGGGCAGAATCAGTTTGTTTAAGATTCAAATCACTCAGCTAATACTCATGAAATAGTTAACAGATCATCTGAAATCATTTGGACTATTAAAACATTTAATTATCAGGTATAAGATTATTTAACCCCTAATCTACAAACTCATGCAAGATAACAAAATTAATTTTCTGCTTAATTGCCCATTCACCATTCATTATAATTTTTATGTTTTGTTGCGTTAATTTTTCAGTTGTCACATAGTTAAAAATATTTACATCGGCTGATGTAAATGTTCTTTATTATTTATGATCTAATTTACTTACCATTATAATTTACCTAAACCTGTTAGAATAAACAAAAATAGATTGGTCACATTTTCTAATCTTCCCAGTCATTAGCTTTCTATTTTACTGCATGTTTTGTATTTAGTTAACTGTTCTGATTTTCAGTTCTCCTCTTGTTTAGTTAGCAGCCATGTGTGTTCCTGGCTGTGTATGCCCAGATGGAATGATGCTGAATGAGAAAGATCAATGTGTCCTTCCCGAAGACTGTCCTTGTGAATTCAGTGGCGTGTATTATCATCCCATGGAGTCAATAGTGAAAGAATGCCAGAAATGGTAAGGAATGGTCTGTTGTATTTACTGAACATAAAATAGTTATGAATGTCTAATAGTACATTAGAACATAGAACAGTACATCACAATATAGGTCCTTTGACCCACCATGTTGTGCCACACTTTAAGCCTACTCCAAGATCAACTGAACACTTTGCTCTCAGATAGCCCTCCATTTTTCTTTCAATCCATTTATCAAATACTGTAAATTAATTCCTTCAGTCATGGAAACTCTTTTAAGATGGAGCTCTAGACCTTCTGCAGGGTATTACATATTCTTACAATGATATAGGACTGAATTGTTGTCCAGAGGCATGTGAACCTGCAGTAGAGCATTGCCTATTAGTGAGCATAGAGCTGAGAGTATGATAACCTTTCTGACTACACATTTCCATAGCAGCATGAAGCAAGAGGGATGTTACCTGTTAACTGGGGAAAAGGAGTACAACCACAATAGTTTTGCTGAAAGTAGAGTCATGTGAAGATGACTTTTGTCACATTGAACCATCTGAGCTTTAACTATTATCCAACAGCATGCACCACCTAACAATTGGGTGGTTGTAGGTTACCAAAGCTTCATTCTTAGCGTAAGAAATCCCCTCTCCCTCTACTATCTAGAAAGGCAGGGTAGCTGTCTCTCAGGTTCCTCAACAATGCAAGCTGCGTTCCTCATCATATGTATCATCAGTTGGCAAAGTACTTTCCTGTTCCTGCCAGCTCATTCATTTAACATAGAAACATAGAAAACCTACAGCACAATACAGGACCTTTGGCCTACAAAGCTGTACCGAACATGTCCTGACCTTAGAAATTACCTAGGTTTGCCCATAGCTCTCTATTTTTCTCAGTTCCATGTACCTATTCAGGAGTCTCTTAAAAGACCCTATCATATCTGTCTCCACCACTGTCACCAGCAGCCCATTCCACACACTGCAGTGGCTCTAACTGAATGTTTCCACATCTGGCTTCCTTCACCCCATCTGCACAAAATTAAATTCATTCAAACCTTTGCCTAAATCCACACTTGTATAAAGACTCTTGTCTCCTCATTGTGCATTTGCAGTGCTTCTGATTTCCTTTGCTTTGCTCTTGGTCATTGAGCCACAGATTGATACAGCAATACTTGTAAAATGAAGAAGCACTTGGATAGATACATGGAGGGGTGTGACTTAGCCTCCTCTTCTGGCAGCTCCTTCCATATAGTCACCATCCTCTACATGAGAAAGTTCCCCCTCAGGTTGCTTTTAAATCTTTCTCCTCTTCTTAAACCTATACCTCCTAATTTTAGACTCTCCTATACGAAGGAAAAGACTTACTATGCACCTTCTCTGTGCCCCTCGTAATTAAAAAAAAATTCTGTAAGATCACCCCTCATTCTTTAACGTTCCAAGCAATACAGACCTAGCCTGTCCAATCTCTCCCTACTGAGGTGTTCTGGTCTTGGCAATGTCCTTGTAGATCTTCACTGCACTCTTTCCAGTTTAAACCTGTCATTCCTACAAAAGGGTGACCATAATTATACACAATACTCCAACTTTAGCCTCACCAATCACTCATAGGATGGAGTTATAGAACACTACAGCAGAGAAACCAGGCCCTTCATGTCTGTACCAAACTATTACCATGCCTAGTCCCAACCTATACCCAAGCTACATCCCTCCATACCCCTTCCCTCCATGTAGAACCTACAGCAGTGCTGCAGGAACAGGGCCTTGGCCCAACAATATTTTGCTCAACTAATTAAATTAGTAATCAAATGGCTAACTAAACTAATCTCTTCTGCATACATAATGTTCATGTCCTTCTATTTTTCTCACATTCATGTGTCTATATACACAACTCATAAAAGTCCCTGTTTCTGCCTCGACCACCCACCGAGCCAGCACATTCCAGACACTCACCACTCTGTGTGTAAATAAAATGCCTCTCACATCTTTTTGAAACTATCCCCTCTCACCTTAAAAGCATGCTCTTGGATATTAGACATTTCAACACTTGGAAGAAGATATTGTCTGTCTACTCTATCTATGATTCTCATAATCTTACAAATTTCAATCGGATTTCCCCTGAGGCTCCAGTACTCCAGAGAAAACAGCTCAAGTTTGGCCATTTTTTCATTATAGCACATACACCCTAACCCCGGTAAAACTCTTCTTCACCCTCTTCAAAACCTAGGTATCCTTCTTACGGCGGGGTTACCAGAATTGTATGCAATATCCAAATGCAGTCTACCTAACTAGAATTTTATAAAGCTGCAACATTGAACTCAATGCCTCAACTAATAAAGCCAAGAATGCCATATGCCTTAACCTCCCTATCAACCTGTGTAGCCACTTTCAGGAAGCTAGGAACTTGGACCTCAAGATCCTGCTACTGATCAACACTGTTAATGATCTTGCCCTTAGGAGTGTACTGCCTCTACATCTGACCTACCAAGGTGCAACACTACTTTTGGTCAGGTTAAATAAACTCCATCTGCCATTTCTCTGCCCATCTCAACAACTAATCTATATCCCATTGTATTCTTTGCCATTCTTCAATGCTATCCATAACACCACTAATCTTCATGTCATATGCAAGCACACTAACCCACCCGTTTACATTTTCATCCAGTTCACTTACATACAGTGCATCACAAACAGCAGAGATCCCAGTACAGATCCCTGCGGAACACTACTAATCACAGACCTCCAGCTAGAATAAGTCCTTTTGACCAATACTGTCTGTCTTCTGTTGCAAGCCAATACTAAATCCTAACAGCCAATTCAATATGGATCCCATGTAGCTTAATCTTCTGGACGAGTCTCCCATGAAGGACCCTTGTTAAACACATTACTAAAATCCATGCAGACAACACCCACAGCTCTACCTTTACCAGCCACCCTCGTCACCTTGTCAAACACATAATCAAATTTGTTAAACACAACATGGCTACTGTCCCTAATTAGGCCATGGTTTTCCAAATGCTCATAAAGCCTAGCCCTTAAGAATTCTCTCTACTAACTTCCATGCCACTGATGTGAGACTCACTGGTTTACAGTTTCCAGGATTATCCCTGGTTCCCTTCTTGAATAATAGAACAGTATTAGCTTCTCCACAGTCCTCTGGGACCTCACCACTAGCTAAGACTACACAAAGATATGGTCAGGGGCCCAGCAATCTCCTCTCTTGCCTCTCTCAATAGTAGGCAGCCATCGATTCCAGGGGATCATGGGTTTGCACCCCTGGTGGACTGTGTCCTCTCCAGGGCGCAAGTCTGGACAAGAAGATTTGAAGAACCGGTTGTTGCCCATGCAGTGGGCTCCCCCTCTCCATGTCACTGATGTAGTCTAAGGGAAGGGCAAGTGCCAATACAGCTTGGCACCAGTGTCATCGCAGAGGTTGCCAGAGTGAAGCTGTAAACAACATCAAACTTAGGGACCCCGGCTCTGGATTTCTTCCTTGGGTTTTACTCCTGAAGTCTTTCCTATGGGTGGGCATGGCCACAAGGCAGCGGAGGTTTAAAATCAGAGTTTTCCTTCTCCTAGGTGGGCTGCCATCCAAGGCTGACAAGCCTCACCTGCATGAAGTAAATGGTTTTGAGGTGCCAGTGGTCCACCTTTACCCCTTCTCTTCTCAGTAGAAACAGTTCCACCAGGCCTAGTAGCTAAGCCACTTGTGAAGGCCAAGAGTTGAACTTGGTTTTCAGAGTCTATTAGAGACATACACCATTTGGAGCACTTTATAGGCAGTGTGAGCTTGTCCCCACTACCACCCCGGCTATGACAACCTTAGGAACCTATGGGAAATATTCCATTGTGACCTAGGACCTATCCACCTTAATTCTATTTGAGAGACCCAACACTATCTTTTCCTTTATCGCAAAATGCCCTGACTTATTTACATGCTCAGTAATATGCTCAGCTATAGCATATCTATATACTTCATCCTTAATGGTAAATGCTGAAGCAAAGTACTTATTAAGGACCTCACGGAAAATCCTTCACATCCAACTAAACGCTCCCCACTTTATCCTTGAGTAGTCCCGCCCTCTCTCAAGTTATCCTCCTTCTCTTAATATGTGTAAAATGCATTGGGTTTCTCTATTCTCCCATACTCCTCAGTGCACTACCATTCACCATATCTGTCCTATCCTGTTTTTTCTCTCAAAGTGCAACACCTCACACTTGTCTGCATTAAATTCCATTTATCATTTTCCAGCCCATTTTCCCAACTGGTCCAGATCCCACTGCAAACTTGGAGAGCCTTCCTCACTGTCCACTATACCCCCAATCTTGGTGTCATCCACAACTTTGCTGATCCAGTTTACTGCATTATCATCCAAATCATCGATATAGGTGACAAGCAACAACAGACACAGCACCAATTCCTGCGGCACACCACCAGCCACAGAGGTAACCATCTACTACCATTCCCGGGCTTCTCTCATGAAGCCCATGTGTCACCATAATTTTCTACCTCACCTTGAATGCCAAGCGACTGATCTTCTTACCAACCTCACATATGGGGCCTTGTTAAACTTCATATAGACAACATCCACTGCCTTGCATTCGTCAACTTTCCTGGCAACTTCCTCATAAGGGTGTAATGTTGTGGCTTTATAAAGCACGAGTGAGGCCTCATGGAGTGCAGTAAGCAGTTTTGGGCCCCTTAGAAATGATGTGCTGACACTGGAGAGGGTTCAAAGAATGTTCACGAAAGTGATTCCGAGATTGACCAGCTTGTCGTATCAGGAGCATTTGATGGCTCTCTTTGGGACTCTACTCACTCGACTTCAGAAGAATTAGGTGTGACCTCATTGAAGCTATTGAACATTGAAAGGCCTTGATAGATTGGAAATGGAGAGGGTGTTTCATACAGCGGGGAAAGTCTAAGACCAGAGGACACAGTCACAGAAAAGAGGGAAGTCCTTTTAGAATGGAGATGAGGAGGAATTTCTTTAGCCAGAGAGTGGTGAATCTGGTGAATCTGTGGAATTTGTTTCCACAGTTGGCTGTGGAGACCGTCGCTGGGTATATTTAAGGCAGAGGGTGTTAGATTATTGATTAATCAGGGCATGAAGGGATAGGGGGGTGGGGGTGGAGGAGGCAGGAGATTGGGGAGATTGGGACTGAAAAGGAAAATGGATTTGCTGTGATGAAATGGTGGAATGGACTCAATGGGCCAAATGGCCTAATTCTGCTCCTATATCTTAAGGTCTTATAAAAAATCTATAAGATCAATTAGACATGACCTACCATACACAAAGCCATGTTGACTATCTGTCATCAGTCCTTGTCTATCCAAATTCTTATATAGCCATTTCCTTATGTTACGTACCCCGTACCTGGGTGTCTGACCAGCAGAGAAAGAAGAATCCATTGGAGTCTGGTGGTACCAAACTAAAGGTGTTTATTAGTAAACTACACAATACAATATGAAAAATGCAAATATACATATAAAACAAGTTAGCAGTAATAAACCTAAAAGTGTAGGAATAATAATAATCAATAATAAACAAGCTCTATCGATGTCTAGGGGTAAATGAATTGTCATAGGAAAGTATAGAGTTCAGTTCATAAATGCTGAGGTGGTTCTGGTTGTTGTATTGAAATTGTTGGAGAGAGAGAGAGAGAGAGAGAGAGCGAGCGAGATGTAACAGCAACAGCTGCGGCAGGCAAACTTTTTGTTGCTTTCTTAATCCATCGTGTCGTTGTGGTCATTCAGTTATGACTCCTCTGGTCTTCAGCTAGACCGTTCTTCTGTGGTGGACTCGTCACTCTGACATGAGTGGACACACACACACAAGTCCCCACCGGCCCTGCTGTAGCACTGTGAGCTTTACTGACCGATCTCCTGATTCAGTCTCTGAAGCCCCCACCTTTCTGTGGGTTCCCAACACTCAGTCAGTGTCCACTGGTGTGTCTGAAGGGCATCTCTCCAGACCTGTCTTTTATCCCCACTCAGCTATCCATCAACTCTGAATGACTGTATCCATCAAATCAGGCCACTCCTGCTATCTCCTGAGGAATGTTAACAAGCAAAGTAAAGTCCTTGTAGTGGAATGTAAATAATCCAGGAAGAGTCAAAATACAGTAAATCAACAGTCTCTCTCCCCCTCTTATCTGTAGCAGATGTTCTTGCCTGTGTTTCATCTCTCTCTCTCTCTCTCTCTCTCATGAGCAGCATAGCAATAGCAATAGTTTGTAGTTTTCAGGAGGGGGCTTGGGAATGGTTACCTCTGCACCCCATTGACCATCAGGTCTGTTCATCACTCATAACAATAGACAATAGGTGCAGAAGTAGACCATTCGGCCCCTCAAGTCTGCACCGCCATTCTGAGATCATGGCTGATCATTCACTATCAATACCCAGTCCCTGCCTTGTCCCCATATCCCTTGATTCCCCTATCCATCAGATATCTACCTAGCTCCTTCTTGAAAGCATCCAGAGAATTGGCCTCCACCGTCTTCCGAGGCAGTGCATTCCACACCTTCACAACTCTCTGGGAGAAGAAGTTCTTCCTCAACTCTGTTTTAAATAACTGACCTCCTATTCTCAATCCATGCCCTCTGGTACTGGACTCTCCCAACATCTGGAACATATTTCCTGCCTCAATCCTATCAAATCCTTTAATTATCTTAAACGTTTCAATCAGATCCCCTCTCAATCTCCTCAATTCCAGTGTGTACAAGCCCAATCTCTCCAATCTCTCTGCGTAAGACAGCCCTGCCATCCCAGGAATCAACCTAGTGAATCTACGCTGCACTTCCTCAATTGCCAGAATGTCCTTCCTCAAACCTGGAGACCAAAACTGTACACAATATTCCAGGTGTGGTCTCACCAGGGCCCTGTACAAATGCAAAAGGACATCCTTGCTCTTGTACTCAATTCCCCTTGTAATAAAGGCCAACATTCCATTTGCCTTCTTCACTGCCTGTTGCACTTGCTCATTCACCTTCATTGACTGATGAACTAGGACTCCTAGGTCTCTTTGCATTTCTCCCTTACCTAACTCTACACCGTTCAGACAATACTCTGCCCTCTTGTTTCTGCTTCCAAAGTGGATAACTTCACATTTATTCACATTGAATGACATCTGCCAAGTATCTGCCCACTCACCCAGCCTATCCAAGTCTCCCTGTATTCCCCTAACGTCCTCTTCGCATGTCACATTGCCACCCAGCTTAGTATCGTCAGCAACTTGCTGATATAGTTTTCAAAGCCCTCATCTAAATCGTTGACATAAATCGTAAAGAGCTGTGGTCCCAATACAGAGCCCTGTGGTACCCCACTATTCACCTCCAGCCAGTCCGAGAAACACCCATTCACTGCTACCCTTTGCTTTCTATCTGCCAACCAGTTTTCTATCCATGTTGAAACCCTGCCCCCAGTGCCATGAGCTCTGATTTTACTCACCAGTCTCCTATGTGGCACCTTATCGAATGCCTTCTGAAAATCTAGGTACACAACATCCACTGGCTTACCCTCGTCTAACATCCCTGTTACACCCTCAAAAAACTCCAACAGATAAGTCAAGCATGATTTGCCCTTGGTAAATCCATGCTGGCTCGGCCTAATTCTATTACTGCCATCAAGATGTGCCACTATTTCGTCCTTAATAATGGACTCAAGCATCTTCCCCACGACTGACGTTAGTTCTCTGTTTTCTCCTTCCCTCCCTTCTTGAAAAGTGGGATAACATTAGCCACTCTCCAATCCTCAGGAACTGATCCTGAATCTAAGGAACATTGGAAAATGATTACCAATGCATCCGCAATTTCCTGAGCCACTTCTTTTAGAACCCTCGGATGCAGACCATCTGGACCCAGGGATTTATTAGCCTTCAGTCCTACCAGTCTACTCATCACAGTTTCTTTCCTAATGTCAATCTGTCTCAATTCCTCTAATATCTTATGACCCTGGCCCATCCATACATCTGGGAGATTGCTTGTGTCCTCCCTGGTGAAGACAGATCTAAAGTACGCATTAAATTCTGTTGCCATTTCCCTGTTTCCCATAACAATTTCTCCCAATTCCTTCTTCAAGGGGCCAACATTGTTCTTAACTATCTTCTTTCTCTTCACATAGCTAAAAAAGCTTTTGCTATCCCCTTTTATATTCCTGGCTAGACTGAGCTCATACCTGATTTTTTCTCTCCGTATTGCTTTTTTAGTCAAGAACTTTCCCAATCATCTGTATTCCCACTCATCTTAGCCCTGTCATACTTCTTTTTCTTTAATGTTATGCAATCTCTGACTTCCTTTGTCAATCACTGTGGCCCCTTCCCCCTCTTTGAATCCTTCCTTCTCATTGGAATGAACTGCTTTTGCATCTTTTGTATTATCCCCAAGAATATCTGCCACTGCTGATCCACTGTCTTTCCTGCCAGGACATCCGCCCATTTAACTTTGGCCAGCTCTTCCCTCATGGCTCCGTAGTCTCCTTTATTTAATTGCGACACTGACACCTCTGATCTGCCCTTATCCCTCTCAAATTGTAGATAAAAACTTACCATGTTATGATCACTACTTCCTAATGGCTCCTTTACTTCAAGATCACTTATCAATTCCTGTTCATTCCTGTCCAAAATATCCTGGTTGGATAGCCTCGTTCCTGGTTGGGGGTTAGAATACCTCCAATAACTTACCCACTACTGATGTCATGATCACCAGCCTACAATTTCAGGGCTTATTCTTAGAACTTTTCTTAAACAATTGAACAACATAATTTTCTGCAACTGCATAACGTCATATTCCCAGTCCTATACTTAATGTTCTGACCCAATGGTCAGTTTTAAAAAACTTACCTTTTTGTTCAATTTGCCTTTGGAGTTTACTTCTTATATTTCTTTCCACCAACAAACCTTCAAGATTACTGCACTCTGCCAATTCCATCTTCTTATTTCATATTTGCATTATTCATTGTTGGTACCCATGCTTTCATCTACCTGAATTCATCTCTAGACCTCTGCTCGGCTATCTCTATCCTCCTTTAGGAATTTCTGTGGAACCTATCTCTTTGAGGGAGCTTTTGTCTATTTGTGCTGTTAGTCTTCTCTGATTTGGAATCATTTGTCTTTTGATGCTGCACTTTGAAACACCTCAGAACATATTACTTTATCTGGACTGGTTATTACAAAGGATTCTTTCTTTTTTATCTGTTGATAATGTAGACTGTAGTTTTGTTGTATGTTTATGAATTAATATGACAATGTTTAATGCAATTTATATTTAAATTTTCTGATACTTTGTATTTAAATAGTATTTGCTTTAGAGGTAAATGGGAATGCACTGGAGATGCCAAGTGTCCGTCAACCTGTGTGATTCATGGAGAAGGACATGTTACCACCTTCGATGGAAAACATTATGTATTTGATGGCAGTTGTGAATATATTTTAGTTCAGGTACTTGGCATGTAATTTTTTTGCTGAAATCTGACTTGTTTTGTGTTTAATTTTTTGTGTATTAACCAGTTTATTCAAATCTTTTAGGATGCTTGTTCTGTTGATTACAAATTGCCATCATTCAAGATAGTATCTGAAAATATTATTTGTGGTAAGAAGGGCGTAGTGTGTACAAAGTCCATAAGAATCTTCCTTGAGGTAAGGAAGTTAGTATTTATTTATCTCAATTCATATATTTACCACAAAGTGTAAAATAACCTGTTCTATGCTATACAGTTGTTATTTAATCTGACTGCTCTTCTAATTTGCCTCTTTCCCCAACAGCCTTAATATTGTTTACTGATAAAGCATTCTATAAGTGTAACAATCTATAATTCAAATCTTAAGCCACTGCTAGCAGAAAGCTGTGGAAGTGAAAAGTTCATAATTTTATAGTGTTGGAAACTCAGTCAAAATTTAATCGATGTGATTTTATGGGAATAAAAGTATGAAATCATACCTGATGTTTATTTTATAGTCATAATATTATTCAAAATTTCATCATGCCCATTATTTCTGGATGATGGTGAGAGTCACCTTGAGAAATGTTTTTGAAGAAGCATTAGTTAATGCAGTTCATCTTCTACTCGGTGCACACTGCAGTTTCCGTGCCTAGTATTGGGCAGAATGAATTATTAAGCTGGTGAATTCAAGCAGGGTATCCCACCTGTTGAGCTTGAATATTACTGAGTGACAATTCGGCAAGGTGAAGACTTGTTTTGTAGATGGCAAAGAGATTTTTGAGGTGTCAGGAGATGAATCCTACTCAGCAGAATACCTAGTCTCTGAATGGATTGTGTTGCCACAGCTTAGTAATGGTTAACTGATTTATTATTGTCACATGATAAGATACAGAGAGGTAAGTAACATGCATGAGCCCTGACAAGGAAGATCGTGATGACAAGAGTTGGATTTTATTGTACAAGGTAAGTCCATCCAGTCCTGATGAAGAGTTCCAGACCAAAACATCTACAATTTGTTCACTTCCATGCCTACCTTGCTGAGTTCCTCCAGCATTTTGTGTGCATTGCTCTGGATTTCTGACATCTACAGAATATTTTATGCTGAATATTCAACAGTTTTACAAAAGGGGTAAAGAAGCCATCCTTGAGCCTGGTAGTACATGTTCTCGTGTTTTTATACCTTCTGACTGTATGGATGGGAGAGAACAGACAGCGTCCAAGATGGGTGAGGTCTATGAAAATGTTGGCTGCTTTTTGGAGGCAGTGAAAAGTGTAAACAAAGTACATGAACTGGAGACCAGCGTTTCATGATAGACTAAGCTGTATCCACAACTCTGCAGTTTCTTGCTGTTCTGGGGAGAACAATTGCCCCTTCATTGTCAGCAAGACCAAGGAACTAATTATAGACTTCAGGAGAAGGAAACCAGAGGTTCATGAACCAGTCCTCATCAGAGGTGGAGAGAGTTAGCAACTTTAAATTCCTGAGTGTTAGTATTTCAGAGGACCTGTCCTGGGCCCAGCACACAAGTGCAATTACAAAGAAAGTGTGGCACTGCTACTTCCTTAGGAGTTTGTGGAGATTTGGCATGACATCTAAACTTTGACAAGATTATCAGAGGTTTCAGTGGAATCTGGACCAGCTGGAAAAATGGGCTGAAAATGGCAGGTGGAATTTAATGCAGACAAGTGTGAGGTGTTGCCCTTTAGGAGGACCAACCAAGGTAGGTCTTATACAGTGACTGGTTGGGCACTGAAGAGTGTGATAAAACAAAGGGATCTGGGTTTACAGGTCCATAATTCTTTAAAAATGATGACACAGGCAGATAGGGTTGTAAAGAAAGCTTTTGGCATATTGGTCTTCATAAATCAAATTACTGATATAGGAGATGGAATGTTATGTTGAAGTAGTATAAGATGTTGGTGTGGCCTAATTTGGAGTACTGTGTGCATTTTTGATCACCGACCCACAGGAAAGATGTAAATAAGTTTGAAAGAATGCAGAGAAAATTTACAATGATGTTGCCAGTACTGGAAATCATGACATCAGAATCAGGTTTGTTATCACTGGCATATGCATATCAAATAGTTAAATTAAAAATTTTGCAAAAGCAGAAAAATAGTGAGGTATTATTCATGAGTTGAATGGTCCATTTAGGAATCGCATGGCAGGGAGGAAGAAGCTGTTCCTGAATTGTTAAATGTGTGCCTTCAAGCTTCTGTACTCCATTCCTGATGGTAACAATGAGAAGAGAGCATGTCCTGGGTGCTGAAGGTCCTTAATATTGGACGTTACCTTTCTGGGCACTACTCCTTGAAAATGTCTTGGATACTACGGTGGCTAGTACCCATGATAGAGCTTCCAGGTTGAAGAAGAGGGCGGGGAACATCATAAAGGACTCCTTCCATCCTGCGCATGGACTGTTTGAACTGCTTCCGTCTGGTAGGTGCTTCAGATCCCTCCAGACTAAGACTAATAGGCACTGGAGAAGTTTTTTCCCTACTGCGGTCACTTTGCTGAACAGTTAACTGCCGGTTAGCTGTTGGCTAACTATTACTTGGATTACACTACCTGTATGTATAATCTATATTTTCATTTATATTTATCATTATTATTGTTATGAGCAGAGAGACAACATCTGTCGGAAGTAAATTCCTTGTATGTGTACAGGTACTTGGCGATTAAAGTCTGATTCTGAGTCTGATTCTGATTCTAATTTTACAACTTTCTGTAGCTTCTTTCAATCCTGTGCAGTAGCACCCACTCCCTCCCCATATCAAATAGTGATGCAGCTTCTCAGAATGCTCTCCACAGTATGTCCACAGAAGCTTTTGAGTGTTTTAGATGACAAACCAAATCCCTTAAAATTCCTAATGAAATAGAGCCGCTGTCTTGCCTTCTTTATAGCTGCATCGATATGCTAGGACAAAGTTAGATCCTCAGAGATAACTTTACTTAACTTCACTTGCTCCCTCATTAAAATGTTCCTACAGCCTATGGATTCACCTTCAAAGACTCTTCATCTCATGTTCTAGGTATCTATTGCTTATTTTATTTATTATTATTTCTTTCTTTTTGCATTTGCACAGTTTGTTCTCTTCTGCACTCTGATTGAACACCCTATTTGGATGGTCTTTCATTGTTTCTGATACAGTTATCATTCTATAGATCTGTTCAGTATACCCACAATAAAATTAATCTGAGGGTTGTATATGGTGACATTTGATAATAAAATTTACTTTCAACTTTGTTGCACCCAGATAGGATGGTTTCTGTGGTGCATCAATGTTAATGGGGATAAGATCCTTCATCCTCGTAGAGGCACTGGTCTGCTTTCTTGCCTATAGCATACAGGGTTGGGTAATGCTCTGCTGTACACAGTAAATAGGAATCTGAGATAGACACCTTTGTTATCTAGAAGTTCCAGAGATGACTGCAGGGCCAGAGAGATGGTGTCTGCCATGGACCTATTTCAGTAGATCAGATTTGGCTGGGAAGCTGGAGTTGACGTGTGCTTTGACCAACCTCTTGAAGCACTTCATGATGCTGGTTGTCAGAAGACATGATTATTACCTTATTTTTCTTTGATGCAAGGATGATACTCATTGACTTAAAGCAAGTAAGAAACTCTATTGAGTTAGACAAACATTAAAGATGTCTGAAAATATTACTGCCAGCTGATTCCCACAGGAACTAAGACAGCTGCAGAGACTTAGGCAGATCTACTCCCAGGAAGAATACTCTGATGTCTCAATGGTGTCTGTGGGTTTATGTGCATTGGAAGCTGTCAAGTGGATGATGAAAATCTAATCTTCTTCTGTTTTCCATTGATGCTGCCCAACTTTGTTTGTTAACTCATTATAACATGTAAGCCCTACACAGCTGATGGTTGGACTGGGCTTCTGTTTTGAACTGGTACTGTCTTTTGGCATCGCTGACAGCGTTATGAGAAACAACTAAAGATCTGGCAGAAATCTGTTTATTGATTTTTTTTTTGTTGTGCCATGCTCTGCCAGAGTCTCGATGATCACTTTTTTCTTCAAGTGGTTGTCTTGGAGGAAAGATTCTGTGAGTGGTCCCCCACGTCTTTCTCTCAGCACAGTTTTTTTTTACGAGGCCGAGTTGCGAGCTCGACACTCAACCTGGCATGGCTGGAAAGCGTGTCTGGGAGCAGCCTGACTAGATTCAAACTCGGGAACCTTCGCTCTGGAGTCTGATGCTGATGTCACTGCACCACCAGCCGGGATGTTTATTGATTACATCTTTTCATCAATTGCAGAAAAAGTCAGGACCTCAGAAGTAATCAACACATTAAGCTGTAGCATCAGGCTGCAGCATTTTGTGTGAGTGATGCTCTGGATTTCCAAAATCTGCAGAATATTTTGTACTCAAGAAATCCATTCAACAGTCGTAAAAGGAGTATAGAAGCTATCTTTGTGCCAAGTAGTACAAATTTCAAAGCCTGGGTGTCTGTGCTTCTTGCAACTGGATCCTCAGCTTCCTTATTAGGAGATTATGGTCAATATGGATCAGTAATAGCAGCTCGCCTTCACTAAAATTTGACACTGGCTCATCTCAAGGATGCATGCTTAGCTCCCACTAAACTCTATTCAAACTCAATACTCTGTGGCTAAGCACAACCATATACAATTTTGCCAATGACACCACTGCTGCTGGTGGCATTCATCTGCAATATCATCCTATTCTTACCCTCACTGGCACACAGAACAGGCAGCAATCCAAAGAATACTACCACTGCTTTTGGCGGGCGGCAAATACCCTGAGGCCAATAAAAAGAAAGGAGTGCAGCCTTTGTTGGAGTGGTTCATTGTTAGAGTGGTCCAGCTTTGGATAAGCAGGCTTAGGTAGGAACCGACTTGGGCAAGGTGGAGATCCTATGTAAGTAAGAAGATTTCGAATAAGTTTATTTTGTTAATACATAGCTAGTGGGTCCGGAGATAATGGTATGTTCCTTGTGTGAGTTGTGGGGAAGTTGCAGGAGGCAGGTACCTTGGTGACTGTCAGAAGAGGGAAAGGGAATAGACAGCCAGTGCAGAGAACCCCTGTGTCCATTCCCCTCAATTATATGTACTATATACTGCTTTGGATACTGTTGGGGGGACAACCTACCGGGGAAGCCATGGCGACCAGATCTCTGACACTGAGTCTGGCTCAGTGGGTCAGAAGGGAAGAGGGGAGAAGAGGAGTGCAGTAGTGATTAGGGATTCCATAATTAGAGGAGCAGACAGAAGGTGCTACAGATTGGATCTCAGATTGGATCCAGAGTATTCTACAGGGGGACAGTGGAAGTCATGCTACATGATATAAGTAGGAAAAAGGAGGAGGTCCTGAAGAGAGAATGTGTGGAGTTAGGTAGAAAGCTGGAAAACATACCATCCAGGGTAGTGATCTCTGAATTGCTGCCTGTGCCATATGCCAGTGAAGGCAAGAATAGGATGATTGGCAGATGAATGCATGGCTGAAGAATTGGTGCAGGGGACAGAGTTTCAGATTTTTGGATCATTTGGATCAACATCTGAAGAAGCTCTGTCTATAAAAACCTATGTAAGACTGGTTTTGCCTGAATCCGAGGGGACCAATTACCTTGTGGGCAGGTTTGCTAGCGCTTTTGTGGAGATTTTCAACTAATTTGGCAGGGGGATGGGAGCTGGAGTGATAGGGTGGTTGATAGGTAAGTAAATGCAATGTGTAGTGAGATCATGAGGAAGAACGTGCAGATGGTAGAGCAAAATTGTAGTTGGTAGGATAAGTTAAAGTATAAACGGGGTGAAAATTAAAAAAGGGTGATGAATACAGGACTGAAGGTGTTATATTAGATAGTATACAGAATAAAGTAGATGTTCTTGAGACACAGTTAGAGATTGACAAATATGACATTGTGGGCATCTCTGAGTTGTGGCTGAAAGAAGATCATTGTCAGAAGCTTAACATCCAAGGATACACATTGTATCAAAAGCGCAGGCAGGTTGGCAGAGGGGTTGCATGGCTTTATTGGTAAAAAATTGGATCAGAGCTGACATAGGATTGGATCTTGGATTTTGGATCAAGATGACACCAGTGAACAACAATAGACAATAGACAATAGGTGCAGAAGTAGACCATTCGGCCCCTCAAGTCTGCACCGCCATTCTGAGATCATGGCTGATCATTCACTATCAATACCCAGTCCCTGCCTTGTCCCCATATCCCTTGATTCCCCTATCCATCAGATATCTATCTAGCTCCTTCTTGAAAGCATCCAGAGAATTGGCCTCCACCGTCTTCCGAGGCAGTGCATTCCACACCTCCACAACTCTCTGGGAGAAGAAGTTCTTCCTCAACTCTGTTTTAAATAACTGACCTCTTATTCTCAATCCATGCCCTCTGGTACTGGACTCTCCCAACATCTGGAACATATTTCCTGCCTCAATCCTATCAAATCCTTTAATTATCTTAAACGTTTCAATCAGATCCCCTCTCAATCTCCTCAATTCCAGTGTGTACAAGCCCAATCTCTCCAATCTCTCTGCGTAAGACAGCCCTGCCATCCCAGGAATCAACCTAGTGAATCTACGCTGCACTTCCTCAATTGCCAGAATGTCCTTCCTCAAACCTGGAGACCAAAACTGTACACAATATTCCAGGTATGGTCTCACCAGGGCCCTGTACAAATGCAAAAGGACATCCTTGCTCTTGTACTCAATTCCCCTTGTAATAAAGGCCAACATTCCATTTGCCCTCTTCACTGCCTGTTGCACTTGCTCATTCACCTTCATTGACTGATGAACTAGGACTCCTAGGTCTCTTTGCATTTCTCCCTTACCTAACTCTACACCATTCAGACAATACTCTGCCCTCTTGTTCCTGCTTCCAAAGTGGATAACTTCACATTTATTCACATTGAATGACATCTGCCAAGTATCTGCCCACTCACCCAGCCTGTCCAAGTCTCCCTGTATTCTCCTAACGTCCTCTTCGCATGTCACACTGCCACCCAGTTTAGTATTGTCAGCAAACTTGCTGATATAGTTTTCAATGCCCTCATCTAAATCGTTGACATAAATCGTAAAGAGCTGTGGTCCCAATACAGAGGCCTGTGGTACCCCACTAGTCACCTCTAGCCAGTCTGAGAAACACCCATTCACTGCTACCCTTTGCTTTCTATCTGCCAACCAGTTTTCTATCCATGTTGAAACCCTGCCCCCAATGCCACGGCCAAAGGTAACGCCCTGCAAACAGTTCACAAAACTACTTGTACTTCTACTTCCTATTTCATATATGATTCTTCTACTAAGCTGTGTGCAATTGGAACCAGTGATTTACATTTCGATAGTGTGGCTTTGGGCGGATTGAGATATCTGGCACTTTGCTGTCTCCGACGGAATTTGGTGAGGTTGGGAGTGGAGTGTGTGACCTGGAGGCCCACACACTGGGTGAGAGTCCATGATCATTTCCATTGCTTCTCTCTTTACGAGGCAGCGAACAAAATTGAAGTTGACAAGGACGAGAATGGAGGACAGAAGGGTGTTTGGCACTGTCTGACTGTATTTCACCAGTCTTCATCTCCCTCTCGCTAGCTGCTGTCAGAGGAAAGTGCAGGAGTCTTGACGTCCACTCGTACAGATTGATTGAGGCTCGTGGCTGTGGATTCGTTTGGGGATTTTGAGGTTCAAGTTGCATATGTTTCTGGATTCTAGTTACTCTTTTTTTTTGCTGTTTTGAATGGTTTGGCAGTTCTGGTTGGGTGTAATTTAATGACTCAGATCTGATTAAGGTAAAGGAACCCAAAGGAGATAGTGGTCACAATATGATTGAACAGTTAATAGGAAAAAGGAAAGGGTCCATTACAGTTAACCCAGTCAAAATGTGCATATAAAGCTGGTTGCTCTTGAAGTAATCCTTTTTACTCGCACACTGGATGGTCTGTGTGAAAGCGCACACCATATCCCAAAATCCATCTTGAACAAACGGGCGGTCTGTCTGTAGTATCGGCCCTTCCTCTTTACTCTGCACAAAGCACCTTGTGCAATGGGAACGCTCCTTCCCATGGCATCATCAGCCATCTTCCCTCCTGTCCTCTCTGCAGCTCATGCCAAAAAGACCACAGGCCCCACTAGTGTCCATCACAAATCTCTCACCACCCAGCTTTCTCGAGAATCTTCTCCTAATTCCACCATCTTGATTGGCTGACACAACACTCCTAAACTAAACATCGCAGCCTCTTATCTTTACCCAAAATCCAAACATGCTGTCAGCAAGACACACTACTTCTACGGAAAGCTACATTAGCAGTAAAATTCATTACATAGGGAATTACAGAGGCATGAGAGAGCTGGCTAAAGTTGCAGAACAAGAATGGCTGGTGTTTCTGGGGGAAACTTGGAAGACAAAGAACTATTCTAAAGGGAGGATGAGGCAACCAAGGCTGACAAAGGAGGTCAAAGATAGCATAAAAGCAAAAAAAGGGCATATAATATAACAAAAATTAGTGAGAAACTTTTAAAAACCAACAGAAGGCAACTACAAAAGCCATAAAGAGAAAGGATGAAGTATGAAGGGAAGCTAGGAAGTAATATCAAAGAGGATACAAAAAGTATTTTTTCAGATATATAAAGAGTAAAAGAGACGAGAGTGGATTTTGCATGACTGGAAAATGATGAAAGGTAGTACTGGGGGACAAAGAAATTTGCAATCACTAAGGAGAAAATGCTTGGGAAGCTGAAAAGCATGAAGGTGAATAATTCACCTGGACCGGGTAGGGTCCAGGGTTCTGACAGAGGTAGCTGAAGACATTGTGGAGCTTTAATAATAATCTTACAAGAATCACTAGATTCTGTAATGGTTTCTGAGGTCTGGAAAATTGCAAATATCCCTCCACTCTTAAAGAAGAAAGGAAAGCAGAAAGGAAATTATAGGCCAATTAGTCTGACCTCAATGGTTGGAATGAGGTTAGAGTCTACTATTAAGGATGAAGTTTCAGGGTATTTAGAGGCACTTGATAAAATTGGTCAAAATTAGCATTTGAAATAGGAAACCCTGCCTGACAAATCTGTTGGAATTCTTTGAGGAAGTAACAAGCAGGAAAGATAAAGAAGAATCAGAGGATGTTGTTTATTTGGAGTTTCAGAAGGGTTTTGACTAGGTGTTACATATGAGGCTGCTCAACAAAATAAGAGTCCATGGTATTACAGGAAATATACTAGCATGGATAAAAGAGTGAAAGAGGAGGGAAAGAGTGGGAATAAAGGGAGCCTTTTCTGGTTGGTTGCCCATGACTAGTGGTGTTCCACAGGGATCTGTGTTGGAATCACTTCATTTTACGTTGTATGTCAATTATTTAGATGAAGGAATTGATGGCTTTCTTGCAAAGTTGTGGATGATCTGAATATACGTGAATTGGCAAGGAGTGTTGAGGTAACAGGCTGACTACAGAAGGACTGAGACAGATTGGGGTAATAGGCAAAAGAAGTGGCAGATGTAGGGAATGTAGGGATGTAAGGAAAGTGGTAATGTAGGGAAGTGCATGGTTATGCACTTTGGGATAAGGAATGTAGATGCGGACTATTTTCTAAGTAAGGAGAAAGTTCAAAAATTAGAGGTGCAAAGGGATTTGAGTGTCCCCCAGTGAGATTCCCTGAAGGTTAACTTGCAGGTTGAGTCAGTGGTAAGGAAGGCAAATGCAACATTGTCTTCAGTTTGAGAGGAATATGGTACAAAAGCAAGGATATAATGCTTAATAAGGCATTGGTCAGATTGCATTTGAAATATTGTGAGCAGTTCTGAGACCCTTGTTAAAGAAAAGTTGTGCTGGCATTGGAGAGGTTCAGAGAAGGTTCACAAGAATGATCCATGGAATTAAAGGGTAAATAAATGAAGACCATTTAATGGCTCTGGGCCTGTATTCACTGGAATTTAGAAGAATAAGGGGAGATTTAATCCAGAGAGACTGGATGTGGCGAGGATGTTTCCTATAGTTGGGGAGTCCAGGATCAGAGGGCACAGCTCCATAATTGTGAGATGCCCATTTAGAACAGAGACGAGGAAAAATTTGTATTGCCAAAGAGTGGTGAATCTGTTAAATTCATTTCCACAAACAGGTACGCAGGCCAAGTCATTGGGTAGATTTAATGTGGAAGTTGTTGGTAAATCAGAATGTCAAATGTTACAGGGAGACGGTAGGGGTGTGTGGTTGAGAAGGATGATGGATCAGCTCTGATGCAGTTCTGGAGCAGACTCGATGGGCCAAATGGCATAATTCTTCTCCTATATTTTATGGTCTTATGGATCAGAAGGCAACAATGAGGTGTACAGAGTCAATTAGATTGGCTGGTTGTGTGATGTCACAACAATGTTACATTTAAAGTCAACAAGACCAAGGAATTGATTGTGGATTTCAGCAAAGGGAAGTCAGGAACACTTTGCAGTCCCCTTTGAGTAGCCAGCCATTGAAAGTATGAGCAGTTCCTGGATATCAATGTCTTTGAGGACCTGTCCTGGGTCCAATACATTGATCTAATCAGTGAGGAGGCACATCTGTGGCTCTGCTTTGTTCAGAGCTTTAGGAGATTTGGTATGTCACCAAAGACTTATAAATTTCTGCAGATGTACGATTGAGAACTTTCTAACTGGTTGCATCACCTCCTAACTGGAGGCTGAGGATCACAGGAGGCTGCATAATATTGTAGACTCATTCAGCTTCATCATGGCCATAACTGTTCATTAAATATATCTAAAGGTGAGTCCTCAAGAAGGCAGCATCCATCACTAAAAATCCCCACCATCCGGGGCATGCCTTCTTCTCATTAATGCTGTCAATCAGGAGGCACAGGAACCTGAAGACCCACACTCAGTGATTCAGAAACAACTTATGTCCCATCTTCATCAGCTCTACGAAGGGTACATGAACATTACCTTGTTATTCCTTCTTCTTGCATTTTTTATTTTTGTAATTTATATTAATTTTACATATTTGTGTTGTGCTGCTGCAAAACAACAAATTTCACTTCACTTTAGTAAGTGATAGTAAATCAGGTAATAATTCAGTGATTGTGTTGGGTATCACTTTAGCTTCTGAGTGCTTGTTGTGCTATCCCAGCATCCTGTATGTTGGCAACTTGTGCTGGACCCAGCCAAATACAGCTGTACCTGTCCTGCTGGTGCAGGAGGACATTTTCAGGGATCCTGATCCAGGATTCAGGGAAATGAGCTGAAGGGTATGATTCAATGGGTACAGTTATGTTGAACCAATGCATGACTGGACTGCAAGACAATTATTTAGAGGCATTTTCAAAGATCTACATGACAGCCTCCTGAAGGGATTGGTGGGACTGGACTTGTTTCCATTGAATCCAATACCTTTTCACTTTCTCAATTCATGTCCTGGAGTTGAAAGTCATTTTTTGAGATACCACAGAACAGACTTCTCATTCTGTCTGTCAGATTGAGAAAATTATAGTGGAACGCAAAGCAACATGGCAATTTGTTATGATTTGTTTAGTTGAAGTTGCCAATGAATCTAAACTTCAGTGTTTGTGACTGCTTCTTATTGAAAATGAAGAGCCATTACACATTCCAAGAATCACTTAACACATAGGTCCACAGCAGATGTCATTACATTCACTCTTCATTCAGCCCTGGAACATCTGGACAGCGAAAATGCATACAAGGAAGTGACAGTAATGTGTCTACTTCTGTAGAAGTTTTCACAAATTCAGCACGTAATCTAAAACTTTGACAAACTTCTATAGATAGATAATGCTGTGTATCCTGACTAGTTGTATTACAGCCTGGTATGGAAACACCAATGTCCAAGAATGGAAAAGCCTAAAAAAGAAATGGATATAGTGCAGTCTATCACAGGGAAACACCTTCCCCATCATTGAGCACATATATAAAGAGCACTGCCACAAAAAAAAGCAATATCCATCATCAAAGATCCCCACCATCCCAGGCCACACATTCTTCTCACTGCTACCATGGAGCTACAGGAGTCTTAGGTTCCACACCACCAGGTTCAGGAACAGTTATTATCTTTCAGGCATCAGGCTCCTGAATTAGCTTGGAATGCTTCATTCACTTCTCAACACTGAAATGATTCCATAACCTATGGACTTACTTTCAAGGTCTCCACAACTCTTGTTCTCAATATTATTTATTAGCTTCTGTACTTATTGGTATATTTTGTATTTTCCTCTTTTTTCATACATTGGTCATATGTCAGTCTTTGTTTGAGATTTTTCATTGATCCTGTGGTATTTTTGTTCTACCATGAATGTTCACAAGAAAGTAAGTCTCAGCGTAGGAGATGCTGATGTATACATACTTCGAAAATAAATCTACTTTGAAACCTTTGAGTTGGGATTCAGTACATGAAGTAACTTGAAAATATTTCTTTTAATTGCAAATGCCAGAAGTCTAAATTAATGAAATGTTATAATGGAACATAATTTTCCCTCTCTTCCTGGGCTTTTTTAGCTCATTGATAGAAGTCCACTAAATAGGTTATGTTTGACTTCTTTGGAATGGTGGAAGATATTTTTAATCCACTAGTTGGGATCTAGAACACTACCTGAGGGGCAAAGGGAACGGGTGTTCTCAAAACATAGAAACATAGAAAACCTGCAGCACAATGCCAAACATGTAATTACTTTAGAAATTACCTAGGTAGTGTTCTTACCTAAGCTTCTTGTACCTATCTAGGAGTCTCTTAAAAGACCACCACCATCAGCAGCAGCCCATTTCATGCACTCACTACTCTGTGTTTTGAAAAAAAAATCTTACCCCTGACATTTGATAACCTTTATCAAATAACTAGATCTTCACTTAAATTGTCATGGCACAGAAAATCATGGAAAGCCTCCTGGTAACTGAGATTAATCCAAATAGGAATATAACAGGGTGGGCTGGAGAGCCTGTTTTCATGCAGTATTACTCCATAGTCATTAAGATCCACTGCAATAGCTGTGAGAATTCCTTGGATATCTTGGATAGGTGTTGCTTCCTGTAAAGTCTGTATTCATTTTCCCAGATTCTCAATTTCTGAAATATCTATTCTGATAATGAGACTAACATGCTTCTAAATTGTTTTCTTTATCCATAACACTATCCCAAAATTGACTCAACAGCATGTGTTCCATTTCATACATTTTTTATTTTGCCATCACCCACCGAATCTCCCAAGTCTTCCACGTTCAGTGATTCAACTTCTACCACCTTCCATGAGGTTGCACCACTAAACATATCTCTCCTATCCCTCTTCTGGGTCTGTTCCCTCCTCAGCTGCTTGGTTCATACTCCCAACTCCCCTAATTACTCCTTATCTCTCAGCATCTTCTCCTGCAAGTGGAAGAGTTGCAACACCTGCTTTTTTATCTTGCCCTGACCAATGACCAGCTATGTAAAAATTGGAAGGATAAAACAAGATCAAAGAATAAGATTCGTGGAACAATTCATTAGGTACCTCTCCCCAATTTAATGTATTGTATTTGGGATTCACAATATGCTATTCTTTGTTTTGTAGGGACCAAATACAAACTGCAGATGTTTTGCAGAACACCTCCCTTCAGTGACCCTGAGCTTCTAGTTGCCTGTCACTTCAATTCTCCACCCCACTCATGCTTTGACCTCTATGTATTAGTGCCTTTATAATATTCAAACAATAATACAACAAATCTTGTAGAACAGTGTCTGATCTTCCAACTTCAGCCTTCAGATTTTATGCAGTATTCAAAGATTACAGATTGTGACAGAGCTAGATGGTTCTGATGAAAGGTCAACAACCTGTAACTAAAATATTCTTTCACTGATGCTGCTTGTCCTGTTAAGTACTTTTAGCATTCTCTGCGTCATTTCTGGAGCAAAATGAGTGGTTTAGGTACAATAGATTATGACTGTGTCATTACATCACCAAGAACGAGGTCCATTTCGAGAATCTATTACATTGAGGAAATAATTATCACTGCTCGAATTCTATTGCTTTATGGCAGTTTGCTCTACTCTGTGTAAGTTGTCTGTGTTCTTCATGAATAGTGTGCATTCCTTTCTTCTCAGGAAATCCTCATTAAGCTGGCAGATGGACAATATACACTAACACCCCCAAATGCTGTCAGACATTTTAAAGTGGTCCGTAACCCGCTTTATCTGAAATTCGACTTTGTGATCAAGGCAAAACTTGAACTAACAGTTATCTGGAATAAGAACATGAATGCATACATTTCAATTACGAGACTCTATGAGGTAAAGCAAACCTGCTACAATTCTGGTGTTTCTTATACAGATGTAGAGTGTAAGTTATTGATATGTTGTAACTAGTTTCAGATCAGGTACAGCTTCCCATCTACCTTCTCCTTAGTAATGGAAACTACACTCACTTCTGCCCACTGGCATTCTCAAATTTCTGCCATACTGCTGATGTCTTCTACAGTGAAGAATGATGCAAACGTCTGTCTGTCACTTCGTTGTACCACATTGGTAACTCTCCAGCATTCTTTACCAGCAGTCTGATATTCACTTCCATCTCTCTTTTAAGCTTAATATGTCTGGGGAAAAAAACCTTTTGCTATCCTTTTATGTTGCTGGCTAACTTGCCTTCAAATTTCATCTTTTCTCTCTATATTTCTTTTTAGTTGATCTATGCTGGCTTTTAAAAGCCTCTAGCTTGTCATTAATTTTTGCTATATTATATGACACCCCTTTTGCTTTTGTGCTGTCTTTGACTTACCTTTTCAATAGAAACATTAGAAAACCTACAGCACAATACATGCCCTTCAGCCTACAATGCTGTGCCGAACATGTACTTACTTTAGAAATTACCTAGGGTTATCCATAGCCCTCTATTTTCTAACCTCCATGTGCCTATTCAGGAGCCTCTTAAAAGACCATATCATATCCACTTCCACCACTGTCACTGACAGCCCATTCCACGCACTCACCACCCTCTGCATAAAAAAACTTACGCCTGACATCTCCTCTGTACCTACTTCCAAGCACCTTAAAACTGTGCCCTCTCATGTTAGCCATTTCAGCCCTGGGAAAAAGCCTCTGACTATCCACACAATCAATGCCTCTCATCATCTTATACACCTCTATCAGGTCACTTCTCATCCTCCATTATTCCAAGGAGAAAAGGCCAAGTTCACTCAACCTATTCTCATAAGGCATGCTCCCCAATCCAGGCAACATCCTTGTATATCTCCTCTGCACCCTTTCTATGGCTTCCACATCCTTCCTATAGTGAGGTGACCAGAACTGAGCACAGTACTCCAAGTGGGGCCTGACCAGGGTGAGATATAGCTGCAACATTGCCTCTCAGCTCCTAAACTCAGTCCCATGGTTGATGAAGGCCAATGTACTGTATGCCTTCTTAACCACAGAGTCAACCTGTGTAGCAGCTTTGAGTGTCCTATGGATCCCAAGATCCCTCTGATGCTCCATTCTGCCAAGAGTCTTACCATTGATACTATATTCTGCCATCATATTTTACCTACCAAAATGAACCACCTCACTCTTACCTGGGTTACCTGGTTACCACTTCTCAGCCCAGTTTTGCATCCTATTGTTGTCCCTCTAAAACCTCTGACAGCCCTCCACACTATCCACAACACTCCCACCCTTTGAGTTATCAGCAAATTCACAAACCCATCCCTCCTCTTCCTCATCCAAGTCATTTATAAAAATTACAAAGAGAAGGGGTCCCAGAACAGATCCCAGAGGCACACCAATCTCCATGCAGAATATGACCTGTCTACAACCACTCTTTGCCTTCTGTGGGCAAGCCAATTTTGGATCCACAAAGCAATACCCCCTTGGATCCAATGCCTCATTACTTTCTCAATAAACCTTGCAGGGGGTACCTTATCAAATGCCTTGCTTAAATCCATATATGCTACATCTCCTGCTCTACCTTCAGCAATGTGTTTAGTAACATCCTCAAAAAATTCAATCAGGCTCATAAAGCACAACCTGCCTTTGACAAAGCCATGCTGACTATTTTTAATCGTATTATGCCTCTTCAAATGTTCATAAATCCTGCCTCTCAGGATCTTTTCCATCAATTTACCACCCACTGAAGTAAGACTCACTGGTCTATAATTTCCTGGGCTATCTCTACTCCCTTCCTTGAATAAGGGAAAAGCATCTACAACTCTCCAATCCTCCAGAACCTTTCCATCCCCATTGATGATGCAAAGATCATCACCAGAAGCTCAGCAATCTCCTCCCTCGCCTCCCACAGTAGTCTTTTTCTCCATGGCCTTCTGTCTTTTTCACCTATCAGGTTCTAAGCTCTCTAGGATTTTTTTTCTTCCCCCTCCAGGATTCACCTATTACCTGGTGTTTGTCTCTCTTCCCTCTCCACACCTTTTAAATCTACTCCACGGCTTCTTTTTGGCCCAAAATATCGACAGTACTTTTTTCCATAGATGCTGTCTGGCCTGCTGAGTTCCTCTAGCATTTTGTGTGTGCTGCCTACAGAAATGGGGTCACCTCTTTTTCCCTTATTAGAGGGAGAGAGAGAGAGAGAGACCCTGTGGTATGTCAGATTACTGGGTGAATGAGTAGTCTTTGGGATACTGCAAGTCTGTGTCTTCATTGATGCTTTGCTGCATATTTGAGTGCTCGGTGGGATCACTGACCACTTTGCTGGTGGGGAATGTGGGGGGGTCATTGCTTTGCTGCTTCTTATGCATGGGAGGGGGGAGTTGAGGGGCTTTGAGGTTCTAACATTTAACTGTCATTCATTCTTCAGGGCACTCTTCTGTTTTTGTGGATGTTTGCGAAGTGAAAGAATTTCAGGATGTATAGTGTATATATTTCTGTGACATTAAATGTACCTATTGAAAATCCTGGCAATTCTGGACAATGTTTCTCATCCTCTGCATGCCACCTTGGCTGAACGGAGGAGCATTTTAGTTATAAGCTAAGACAATTGTGCTGCTCCAAAGCGTGCTGTATGAGGTCATTCTTACCCACCACCATTAGAATCCATAATGAGTAAACCTATAGGTGGGAAAGTGATGACCCCACCCCCCCATGAGACTGTTTAAGGTAACTTATTTTTTATTAGAAAATAGAAGCATAGAAAACCTATAGCATAATATAGGCCCTTGAGCCCACAATGCAGTGCTGAACATGTACTTAATTTAGAAATTAATTTAGCATTTATTCTTACTTCTTACTTCTCTTCTCTTACTTCTTCTCTAATATTACTTCTCTTCTAATATTTGTATATCTGTGCACTTGTAATGCTACTGTGTCACTTGAATTTCCTTTGGGACCAATAAACTGTCTAACTGTCAATCTAACTGTCTACAAGTTCATCTGCCTTATTCCATAAACTGCACACACTCAAATATAACACCTTCAATCCTATAGTCATCCTTTTCAATTTTGTCTGCCTTTTACATTGCAACTCATCCAGCTTACTGCAAATGTGCCCTATCATCAGCCTCTCCTTGCTGACAGTCTCACTGCACACTGTCTCTGTTTGTTAACCAATTGCCCCATCCTCAGCCCTCTCACTTCAGTTCCCATCCTACTTGTAAATTAATTTAAAATCTCCTGAACAACTCTATAAGCCTTCCCGGGTTAAGGTATAACCCGTCCTTTTTGTATAGATCTTACCTTCCCCGGAAGAGATCCCAATGATATATTAATCTGAACCCCTGCCCCCACACTTTCATCTGCCAGACTATCCTACTGGCAAGTGGCATGGGCAGCAATTCAGAAATTACTACCCTGGAGGTCCTAATTTTCAGCTTTCTACCTAGCTCCATAAAATTTCTCTTCAGGACCTCCTCACCTTTCTTACTTATGTCATTGGTTCCTATATGTACCAAGACTACTGGCTGCTCACTCTCTCCTTGAAAATACCATGGACCCAATCCAAGACCTCCCTGATCCTAGCATCTGGGAGGCAACATAACATCTGTGTGTCTATCTTGCCCACAGAATCATGTCTCTGTTCCTCAGACTATGGAATTTCCTGTCACCACTGCAGTCCTCTTCAACTCTCTACTCTTCTGAGCCACAGCACCAGTCTCTGTACCAAAAACCTGGTCTTCCCGGTTGGTTATACCCCTCAACAGTATCCAAAGTGGTATACTTAATATTGAGGGTAACAGCCACAGGGGTACTCTGCACTGGCTGTGCAGTTCCCCTCCTTCTCCTGACAGTCACCCAGTTACCTGCCTCCTGCAACCTAGGAGTGGCTACATCCCTGTAGCCTCAGTCTCCCATATGAGCCAAAGGTCACTGAGCAGCAGCTCCAGTTCCTTCCTAATCAATCCTGCTCAGTGATTGGTCACAGTCCAACTCCAAGAAACTACCACAAAGTACTGCCTTATTACTCCTGAGTGCAGACCTGATTGAAAAGGTAACTCCCTTCACATACTTCTACTCAGCAACTGACTCAGCCCACTGAGTCATGCTCATAACAGTTCCATACTGAACATGCCAGTTTCTAACTCAGCTACAAGATTATATACGCTATTCTGTATATTGCTTGCAGTCTGCACTGACTTGACCTCCAATGTCTATGTTGTAGTGAATTCTACAGATTCACCATCCTCTGAGTGAAGAACTTCCTTCCGATCTCTGGTCTAAATGGCCTTCCCCTTGTACTGTGGCTGTGAACCCTGGTTCTAGATTCCAACCATTGGGAGCACCCTCCATCCAATTCTGTTAGAATTGTATTGCTTTCTTTAAAAGTCCTTTATCCAGTGAATATAGGCAGAATGGGGTTGTATTATAGGCCACCCAATAGTCAGCGAGAATTGGAGGAGAAAATCTGCAGAGAGATAGCAGACAACTGCAGGAAACATAAAGTTGTGATAATAGAGGATTTTAATTATACACATATTGATTGGGACTCCCATACTGTTAAAGGTCTAGGTGGGTTAGAGTTTGTAAAATGTGTTCATGAAAGTTTTCTGAATCAATACATAGAGGTACCAACTAGAGAGGATGCAATATTAGATCTCCTATTAGGAAACGAGTTAGGGCAAGTGACAGAAGTCTGTGTAGGGGAACACTTTGGGTCTAGTGATCATAATGCCATTAGTTTCACCTTGGTCATGGATAAAGATAGATCTGGTTCTTGGGTTGAGGTACTAAACTGGAAAAAGGCCAAATTTGAAGAAATGAGAAAAGATCTAAAAAGTGTGGATTGGGACAGATTTTTCTCTGGCAAGGATGTGATTGGTGAGTGGGAGGCCTTTAAAGGAGAAATTCTGAGAGTGCAGAGTTTGTATGTTCCTGTCTGGATTAAAGGCAAAGTGGATAAGAATAAGGAACCTTGGTTTTTGGGTGATATTGGAAATATAAAGATGAAGAGAGAGATGTATGACAGGTATAGGCAACAAGGAGGAAATAAGGTGCTTGAGGAGTATAAAAAGTGCAAGAAAATACTTAAGAAAGAAATCAGGAGGGCAAAAAGAAGACATGAGGTTGCTTTGGCAGTCAAGGTGAAAGATAATCCTAAGAGTTTCTACAGGTATATTAAGAGCAAAAGGATAGTAAGGGATAAAATTGGACCTCTTGAAGGTCAAAGTGGTCGGAACCAAAAACTATGTATGGAACCAAAAGAAATGGGGGAGATCTTAAATGGTGTTTTTTGCATCTGTATTTACTAAGGAAACTGGCAAAGAGTGTATGGAAATAAGGCAAATAAGTAGTGAGGTCATGGAACCTATACAGATTAAAGAGGAGGAGGTGCTTGCAGTCTTGAGGCAAATCAGAGTAGATAAATACCCAGGACCTGACAGAGTATTCCCTCAGACCTTGAAGGAGACTAGTGTTGAAATTGCAGGGGCCCTGGCAGATATATTTAAAATGTCGGTATCCATGGGTGAGGTGCTGGAGGATTGGAGGATAGCTCATGTTGTTTCGTTGTTTAAAAAAGGCTCTAAAAGTAAACCGGGAAATTATAGGCCGGTAAGTTTTACATCAGTAGTAGGTAAGTTATTGGAAGGAGTACTAAGAGATAGGATCTACAAGTATTTGGCTAGAAAGGGACTTATTAGGGAGAGTCAACATGGCTTTGTGCCTGGTAGGTCATGTTAGAGTTTTTCAAGGAGGTTACCAGGAAACTGGATGAAGGGAAGGCAGTGTCTACATGGACTTCAGTAAGGCCTTTGACAAGGTCCCGCATGGGAGGTTAGTTAGGAAGATTCAGTCGATAGATATACTGTACATGGTAAGGTAGTAAATTGGATTAGACATTGTCTCAATGGGAGAAGTCAGAGAGTGGTAGTGGAGGATTGCTTCTCTGAGTGGAGGCCTGTGACTAGGGATCAGTGCTAGATCCATTGTTATTTGTCATCTATATCTATATCATTATCTGGATGATAATGTGGTAAATTGGATCAGCAAATTTGCTGATGATACAAAGATTGGAAGTGTAGTGGACAGTGAGGAAGGTTTTCAAAGCTTGCAGAGGGATTTGGACCAGCTGGAAAAATGGGCTGACAAATGGCAGATGGAGTTTAATGCAGATAAGTGTGAGATATTGCGCTTTGGAAGGACAAACCGAGGTAGAACATACAAGGTAGGACACTGCGGAGTGCAATAGAACAGAGGGATCTGGGAGTACAGATACATAATTCCCTAAAAGTGGCATCTCAAGTAGATAGGGTTGTAAAGAGAGCTTTTGGTACATTGGCCTTTATAAATCAAAGTATTGAGTATAAGAGTTGGAATGTGATGGTGAGGTTATGTAAGACATCGGTGAGACCGAATTTGGAGTATTGTGTGCAGTTTTGGTCACCTAATTACAGGAAGGATATTAATAAGGTTGAAAGAGTGCTGGGACTTGAGAAACTGAGTTACAGAGAAAGGTTGAATAGGTTAGGACATTATTCCCTGGAGCGTAGAAGAATGAGGGGGGATTTGATAGAGGTGTAAAATTATGATGGGTATAGATAGAGTGAATGCAAGCAGGCTTTTTCCACTGAGGCCAGGGGAGAAAAAAACAGAGGACATGGGTTAAGGGTGAAAAGGGAAAAGTTTAAAGGGAACATTAGGGGAGCTTCTTCACACAGAGAGTAGTGCGAGTGTGGAATGAGCTGCCAGTTGAAGGCTCACTTTTGACATTTAAGAAAAGCTTGGACAGGTACATGGATGAGAGGGGTTTGGAGGGATATGGCCCAGGTGCAGGTCAGAGGGACTAGGCAGAAAACTGGTTCAGTACAGCCAAGAAGGGTCCATAAGGCCTGTTTCTGTGCTGTAATGTTCTATGGTTCTATGAATTGACTACATTGTTCTCATATATCAGTCCTGTCATCTCAGGATCTGCCTAGGTTATGTGGAGTCTATGACCACATCTAACCTGAGGCAGGCTTTTCATCATCTCCCACTGAACTGTTGGAATCTGTACAGGGCCTGCATTGGTGGCATCATGGGTTAGAACTCCTCTAGCAAAATCAGGATCACGATGTTCACACTGGAGTCATAAAAATGGTGACCTATGCCAAAGCCAAAGTTGAGTTTATCATCGGCTGCAAAAGTGCCTGTGTGCACAGGTACAATGGAAAACCTACTTACAGTAGCTTCATAGGCTCTTGCAAACACATAAGCAGCCGTCACAAGAAAGGCATAATTTAAATATAAATTATACAACATTTTTACAAAAGAGAGCACAATTTGAACAAAAGTGTGCAAAGTGATGAGTGGTCATAGTATTGCCAAACTTTAGTGATTGTGCCGGCTGAATAGTTGAAGGGAATTTGGCAAACCACAGGTATAGGGACTTTTGATGACAGATGTTACCTTCTTGAAGCATTGCCTTCTGAAGATGCTACTGATGGTGGGGCGGGATGTGCCCTTGATTATTTAGGCAGTCCATAAATCTCTGCAGCTTTTTGGATAAATTATTTACTCTCCCTAATATGTATTTATGTAAATTTGAAATACATTAACATTTTAAATTAAATTAATAATGTTAATCTGTCTATAATATATTGGTAAATGTTCACAGTATCAGACAAGACTGCTTGCAGAACCCAACGTAATTTTGGTACAAAACTAAACTTCTATTGTTAACAGTCATAGGTTCGAAGAATAGCAGGAACTGCAGAAGTTTAAAATCATCTGCTAATTTCCCAGCTACAACTTATTTTATTAAAGCAATGCAGTATCTCTATAAGAACATTTTCTTTTAGAAAAGTAAGCATAAATACCAGCAAATAATGAAGGATCTATTTTTTAAAATCAGGAAAAATTCCTTCTTTTGTCCTTGATTAAACTTTGCTGTTTCTGCTGATTATAAGGCATCATACACAAAATGTACAATATCATCTTGTCTGTCCTTAAATGTGTATTTTGGAAACTTAAATCCATTAAATATGTGAATGCCTATTTACAGTGTGCACTGTAGTTAAACTCAATCTTGTTAATCCATTTCAAATCCAAAATAATTGTCACAGTTATTTCCCTCAGTTTGCAGTGTGTGGGCTCTGTGGTAATTACAATGGTAATGTGGATGATGAGTATATAGCACAGAGCAAATATTTAGTGTCCAATTTACTGGTCTTCGCAAACTCTTGGAAGGAAGATGCCACATGCACAGATGTAACTGAAGTTGCAACTCCATGCTTCAGAAATCCATATCGTTTTGCCTCAGCTGAAAAAATGTGTGCTATAATTAACAGTAAAGTGTTTGAGCCATGTCACAAACTGGTGAGTATACTTTATTGCTAACATTATGACACTGCTGTTTCTCTGTGCCAATTGTCCACATAGTCAATGTCTCTGGAGCAGCTTCACCATCAGATATGTGAATGAACCCATGAACACTACCTCATTATTTTATTTTCCTCTTTCTGCACTAATTTAATTTAATGTTCTTCTTTTTATACACACTTTTTATTGTAATTTATAGTTTTTGTTATTATACATTGCAATGTACTGCAGCCGTAAAACAAATATCACAACATAAAATCTGAATTTGATTTTGGTTTAAATAAGTGCAAAGATAGTGCAGGATCACAGAGACATGGGGATGTGTGTGCATACATCTTTGGCCATGACAGGACATAATTACAGGATAAGAAAGTTTATGGGATAGTGAACTACAGAAATAGAGTACAAATGCAGGGACTGTTGTGATGAACTTTCATAGAACAATTGTTTGGCTACAAGTAGAGCTTGTGTTCAATTCCAGTCCCTACTGTTTAGGTAGCGTGTGAAGACCCTATTGAGACTTGCAACATCAACACGGGCTCTTTGACATGTTGTCTGTACCTGCTATCGTGTACCTACCCATACTAAATCTACATTTCAGCACTTCCTTGTTGCCTTTGGTGCCATGGGATTCTAAGTGTTAATAACATATAACATATAACAATCACAGCACGGAAACAGGCCATCGTGGCCCTCCTAGTCCGTGCCGAACCCTTAATCTCACCTAGTCCCACCTACCCGCACTCAGCCCATAACCTTCCACTCCTTTCCTGTCCATATACCTATCCAATTTTACCTTAAATGACACAACTGAACTGGCCTCTACTACTTCTACAGGAAGCTCATTCCACACAGCTATCACTCTTTGAGTAAAGAAATACCCCCTCGTGTTTCCCTTAAACTTCTGCCCCCTAACTCTCAAATCATGTCCTCTAGTTTGAATCTCCCCTACTCTCAATGTTCATGTTCACGTCAACTCTATCTATCCCTCTCAAAATTTTAAATACCTCGATCAAATCCCCCCTCAACCTTCTACGCTCCAATGAATAGAGACCTAACTTGTTCAACCTTTCTCTGTAACTTAATTGCTGAAACCCAGGTAACATCCTAGTAAATCGTCTCAGCACTCTCTCTAATTTATTGATATCTTTCCTATAATTCGGTGACCAGAACTGCACACAATATTCCAAATTTGGCCTTACCAATCCCTTGTACAACTTTAGCATTACATCCCAACTTCTGTACTCAATGCTTTGATTTATAAAGGCCAGCGTTCCAAAAGCCCTCTTCACCACCCTATCTACATGAGACTCCACTTTCAGAGAACTATGCACAGTTATTCCTAGATCTCTCTGTTCCTCTGCATTCCTCAATGCCCTACCATTTACTCTGTATGTCCTATTTGGATTATTCCTGCCAAAATGTAGAACCTCACACTTCTCAGCATTAAACTCCATCTGCCAACGTTCAGCCCATTCTTCTAACCGGCATAAATCTCCCTGCAAGCTTTGAAAATCCACCTCATTATCCACAACACCTCCTACCTTAGTATCATTGGCATACTTACTAATCCAATTTACCACCCCATCATCCAGATCATTTATGTATATTACAAACAACATTGGGCCCAAAACAGATCCCTGAGGCACCCCGCTAGTCACTGGCCTCCATCCCAATAAACAATTATCCACCACTACTCTCTGGCATCTCCCATCTAGCCACTGTTGAATCCATTTTATTACTCCAGCATTAATACCTAACGACTGAACCTTCTTAACTAACCTTCCATGTGGAACTTTGTCAAAGGCTTTGCTGAAGTCCATATAGACTACATCCAGTGCCTTACCCTCATCAACATTCCTCGTAACTTCTTCAAAAAATTCAATAAGGTTTGTCAAACATGACCTTCCATGCACAAATCCATGCTGGCTACTTCTAATCAGATCCCGTCTATCCAGATAATTATAAATACTATCTCTAAGAATACTTTCCATTAATTTACCCACCACTGATGTCAAACTGACAGGTCTATAATTGCTAGGCTTCCTTCTAGAACCCTTTTTAAACAATGGAACCACATGAGCAATACGCCAATCCTCCGGCACAATCCCCGTTTCTAATGACATATTAAAGATCTCCGTCAGAGCTCCTGCTATTTCTACACAAACTTCCCTCAAGGTCCTGGGGAATATCCTGTCAGGACCCGGAGATCTATCAACTTTTAAATTTCTTAAAAGCGCCAGTACCTCCACCTCTTTAATTGTCATACGTTCCATAACTTCCTTACTTGTTTCCCACACCTTAGACAATTCAATATCCTTCTCCTTAGTGAATACCGAAGAGAAGAAATCATTCAAAATCTCTCCCATCTCCTTCGGTTTCTCACATAGCTGACCACTCTGATCTAAATACTTTTTAATATTTGTGGAAATGTGTCCATTCCAGATTTCAACCACTGCCTGCATGAAAAGAATCCTCCTAATCTCTTTTGATCTCCTAACTTCTGGATATTGGCACTTCAGGCAAGGAGAAATTACCTATCCTACAATAAAGGTCTTTGACATGATCACTAACTCACACTCAATTGAATGGACATTGGGTTGGTGAAGGCAGGTCCTGGATTTTGGGGGTTGAAGTAGTTACACTGCTTAATGGAGTCATCACAGATTATTTGAATAGAGGTTTAAAAATGAGCTGGACCAAGAATTCATGATAAACATCAAAATAATGATCAAAATCTAAATTTTGGTACAAATAGTTTTAAATGATAAATTGCACAGTTTTATACATTTCTGTGCAATAAGATTCAGAGAGAGCAGAATTCTGCCCTTGCCTGTTATCCCACAACTAGATTTTGTCTGACTTCCGTATTTTTCTGTCCTTGCACATTCATTTGCATTTTAGGTCTACAGAATGCCATATTATGATAATTGTGTCCGAGACACATGCGGCTGTGAACTGGTTGGCAATTGTGAATGTCTGTGTGATGCTGTTGCAGTCTATGCTAAAGCATGTATCGACGCTGGAGTCTGCATTGATTGGAGAACCCCAGACTTCTGCCGTAAGACATTTCTATTGCACAAACACTTGAACAAAAGTTTCAAAAACAAAAATGGAATTTTCTTTGATAAAATCATTTGTTATTTGTCATAACAGTAATTTATTAATGAACAATTGAATGTTCAGCTATCTATTTGGCTGTATGCTAAATTTATTTATCTAGGTCATTTATTAGTCTAATTTTGTTTGTCAAGCATATTTTTCAGATATCAACAATATGATACATTACATGCATTACTCAAATACCTTACCATGTTAATGTGTATTTAGTTATGTTTTACATGCCAATATCTGAGGGCCAGATTTTCATCACAAATTGTTTATTGATTTAGGATCTTAGAATGATAGAGTTATACAGCACAGATACACTGTCCCAATTCGTCCATGCTGGCCAAGATTCTCATCTAAGCTCATCTCACTTGCTTACATTTGGACAATATGCCTCTGAACTTTTCCAATCCATGTAGTCATCTTTAAGGCAAAGGTTGATAGATTCTTAATTAGTCAGGGCATGAAAGGATATATGAAGAGAAAGCAGGAGGTTGGGGCTGAGAGGAAAATTGGATGAAATGGCAGAGCAGACTGGATGAGCCAAGTGGTCTAATGCTGTTCCTATATCTTATGCTTTTACTTGTGGAAGCATCTTTTAAATGCTATTAAGTCTCAACTATTTCCTCTGGCAGCTCTTCCATACTCTGGGTGGAGAAAGTTCCTATTAAATCTCTCCTCTGTCACATTAAACTTAGTTCTTGATTTCCCAACCCTGGCCAAAAGACTGTGAACATATGCCCCTCATAATTTTATATACCTAATTTAAATTAATTGTTGTTACGTACCCCGTAACTGGGTCACTTACCAGCAAAGATGGAGAGGTCTGTTGAAGTCTGATGGTACTATTTTTAACAGTATTTATTGATAAAAATACACAAAAATAATATCAATGGAAACATACAGATAATATACATCGTCAATACTAAATCTAAAAGCGTGCGTATAATAATAATCAATAAGAAATAGCTCTATCGTTGTCTAGGGGATAATGTATTGTCCGATGGAAATATAAAAGTCACTCAAACTCATTCAAGCTGCAGCTTTTTGGTTGGAGAGAAAGACGAAGGTTTAACTTGCCCATTCCTTTTCTGACGTCAATCCTTCGAGAGTCGTTGGGGAACTGATTTCCCCTTTTGTGGTTAGCTAAAGCCGTGCTTCCGTGGTAAAGACCCACCAATTCTGAGGCAAATGGAAAAGGACGCACGTGGGCTGTTTCCACCGGCTTTCACTATTACGCTGTTACAGGAGTTCTAGCGTTTCTTCTGGTGCGTCTGAGGGGCTGTTCCCACAGACCCTCTTTTATCCTGACTCACAGGGTCTCAGATGTCAATCAGGTTGGGATGATGCAATCCCTCCACCAACCCCCCCCCCCCCCGGTTCATTGCCTGGGGGCTTCGATGCGTCGCACAGAATTCAATACACAATTCCGTCTCCAAGAGACAATAGCCGGTATCAATGGTTCCGCCTTTCGGAGGCCAGGACACATTCCAAACTCTTTGTGGATTCTGCATGTCTTTCTCTCATTTCCTGGGTCTCCTGAACTGACTTAATAGTGATCTTGTGATTCTCAAAAAGGAGGGGGCTACTTTGTACCCTTCGGCCCCTCAGAATTGTGGCACATTCGTAACACCCCCTTTCTTCAAAGTGTTTCCACCAGCGGTGAAAACAAAGTAGTACAGAGTCTTACAGGATTTTAGAATCTAACACAATACAAAAGTTTTTTTTTTCTCTACAGAGAAATTCAATTCTCTACATTCAATTCAGCATCTAAACAGTTAACGATTACAGTGTCACTTCCTTTAATATCTTAACATCTTGTACCTTACTAAAGTCTTGTAGCATCAGACTTCAATTTAATAACCACCTATTTTTATTTCTTTCCTTCAGCAAACAAAAACTAAAGATTTGTGATCTGAGCTTACGTGTATACTACAAAGGTTCATGCAAATACTAATCTTTATGTTGCTTTCAAACTTAACAGGCAGGCTTCCATGGGGTTGTCTTTATTATTCACATGCTTTGTCGAAATCCCATAAAACCGGCTTTTGCTATTTAAAAATGGCATCCCCATTAACCCTCGCCTCTTTTCCAGTTAATTCCCACGTGGGGAGCTTGGGCCCCCTGACGAAATAGGTTTTCGTCTGCTCCTTCCATAGGAGATATTTTATCAACAATGTGTCCCAAACTTAGCCCATCTTCTGAATTTCCACCCAATTCTTTAATTTTACGCAAGTTGCTAGTTTTCTCTTCAGGACCCTTCAGGCTATTAGTTTTCAGTTCGAACTCTTTGTTCAAACAGCATTTCAAATTCTGCCTTTTCACACCACACTCTGGAATAACAATAGCATGTGGGGTCCCGTCACCTTCCAACTCAACCTGTAAGTGATCCGCAGGCTTTGTGGTATCACACCATTGTCTCTGTAGCCTGGTTGCTGCCTTTGATATCAATCCAGCCTTTAAATTTTCTTCATTCAATTTGGGAACTACATATTTCCTGTTTCCTTCAATAATAATATTCATCTCCCCACTTTTGATCTCTGCATTAACTTTTAACACACCTTCGAGCACAAACACCTGGGAACTCTCACTTCCCACTATTACCAAAGTTAACCCTTTCTTCCCTGAACCAAGTCTATATGACCCACAAGGACTGCATTCCTTTTCAACTGAATCAAATACCACAGACTTTTTCAGAGCTCCATTACTAGGTTCAGTACCACTTGCATCCACATCTAGGACACACTCAAACGGGACATTTCAGGCTCTTCCAGGCTTTCAATACCTGTACCCGGTCCAAATTCTAAACTCCCCTGATCCTCCCAGTTACTCTCTGGGCAACTCCCTTCCGGAGTAAACTCAACCCTGCGGGCTGAAACAACCTCATCTGCCAACCCAGCAGACTTCTTCAAGGCAAGGGCACCCTTTTCATCTAGGGCTGCCCTCATTCCATTATCGGGAACACCTTTAGAATGTTCAACTTCTTCAAACAGTCTGCCAAACCAGACAGATCATCCATGTCCAACCCTGGACCCTTTAACAGCTCTATCTGTTCCTCGTCATTATTTTCTGCCTCTAGAACTTTTCTCCTCACTAAGGGCAGGTCTACCTCCTCTCCCTTACACTCTTTCACTTTACTACTCTTCGTTTTACCACCCTCTAAACCCTCGTGGTACAGGGTCGGTAAAAACATCTCAGCCAAATCGATACTGGCCGGATTTAAACTGCTTCCTTTCTCAGCTGCCTTTCTCGACATGCTGCGAGTGACCGCGCATGCGGGATAGATCTTGGAATCCAGGGGCGGGACCGCAACACTCACTGGCCAGCTTGTCAGCGTCATTGCTGACCAAACCTTACCACCGGCTAAATCATTACCAAGAAGGACGTCCGCGTCAGTTCTCGGGAATTCTGATCGCACCCCTATTTCAACAGGTCCAGACACCAGCTCACAATCCATAATGATCCTATGCAAGGGCACCATTTCCGTCCCCTTTCCTATTCCTTTCACAGCTACCATTCCCGTCTTGCAACCAAAATCTAGTACCTTACTGCCGATCAATGATAGTTCAGCCCCCGTGTCTCTCCAGATCCGTACTGGAACTGGAGTGTCTCTCTCCTTCACAGACATGGTTCTGTTTGACATACAAGTCTCAGACCCTTCTCGTACTCTGTCTACCTGGGGCTCTCTTGTCTATTTACTGATTACCACGGCACATCTGATAGGGACTGCTGCTTTCCCTTTTCCTGTCTCTTTCCTCAGAGCAAAGCACCTAGATGCAATATGCCCCCCCTTTCCGCAATTAAAACAGGTCAAGCCCGGAAATCTCTGGCCGTCTGGCCTTTCCCCCTCAATCTTACCACTAGCTCCCGGCGGGAACTCTGCCTCAGCCGGCGGGATTTCTCGATCGTTTCCACGGTCTCTCTGGGAACTTTTATTCGAGGAAAACTTTGTCTTGTGGGTTAGGGCATATTCATCTGCGAACCTAGCAAACTCTGAGATGGACTTATTCGGCTTCTCATTCAAATACATCCGGATATCCTCCGAAACACAGCCTTTAAATTCCTCAATCAGAATTAACTCCCTGAGAGGCCAATAATCCTCCTCCACTATTTCCGCTGTACACCAATGGTCCAAGAGCGCACCCCTCTCATAGGCAAACTCGGTATACGTCTCATTCCACCCTTTTTTTAAACTCCTGAACTTTTGTCTATACGCTTCAGGTACTAACTCATAACTCCGGAGAATGGCCGCCTTTACTTTGTCATAACTCTCCTCCTCTTCTTCCTCCATGGACAACGCCGTATATGTTCGTTGTGCCTTCCCTTTTAACATACTTTGTAACAACGCCACCCACTGCTCTTTGGGCCACTTCTGATTCACTGCCACCTTCTCAAAAAGCAAGAAATAACTATCAACATCCGTCTCCTCGAACGGAGGTACTAACCTCAACTCTCGACTAACATTAAACCACTCCTCTCGGTCTGACCCTTGATCTCTTCATCCTTTCCTTAACTTCTCCATCTCCAAGTCATGTTTCCTTTGTTTCTCTGCCTCCCCATACTCTCGCTCCTTCTCGGCTCTCTCCTTCTCAGCTGCTTTAACTTAATTTCATGTTCCAACCTTAACTTCTCCAACTCTAACTGAGCCGTCCCACTAGCTGGTACCTTTTCAGGGATATTTTCCAATACCTCAGCTGCAAACATTCTTCCCAATATAATACTGAGTTATTGCCCTTCGCACCTCTCACTTTTTCATGGACAACCTCACCTCTGCGAGATTTAGCCCTTTTGCCAGATTTATCAAGTCCGATTTGGTGGTCGCCTCTAGTGCCTCTAGAGTCGGGTTTTCTATAAATTCATCCATGTCCATCTTTGTTGGTTTCCTGTCTGGCTACCCACATAACCAGATCCAAGTTTGGACTTACAAGCCGGATTCACTGGCCTCACAATTTGGTGTCAAATCTCCAGACGAGAACCCTAACTGTTACGTACCCCGTAACTGGGTCACTTACCAGCAAAGATGGAGAGGTCCGCTGAAGTCTGATGATACTATTTTTAACAGTATTTATTGATAAAAATACACAAAAATAATATCAATGCAAACATACAGATAATATATGTCGTCAATACTAAATCTAAAAGTGCGGGTATAATAATAATCAATAAGAAATAGCTCTATCATTGTCTAGGGGATAACGTATTGTCCGATGGAAATATAAAAGTCACTCAAGCTCATTCAAGCTGCAGCTTTTTGGTTGGAGAGAAAGACGGTGCTTTAGCTTGCCCATTCCTTTTCTGATGTCAATCCTTCGAGAGTCGTTGGGGAACTGATTTCCCCTTTTGTGGTTAGCTAAAGCCGTGCTTCCGTGGTAAAGACCCACCAATTCCGAGGCAAATGGAAAAGGACGCACGTGGGCTGTTTCCACCGGCTTTCACTATTACGCTGTTACAGGAGTTCTAGTGTTTCTTCTGGTGCGTCTGAGGGGCTGTTCCCACAGACCCTCTTTTATCCTGACTCACAGGGTCTCAGATGTCAATCAGGTTGGGATGATGCAATCCCTCCACCAACCTCCCCCCCCCCCCCCGGTTCATTGCCTGGGGGCTTCGATGCGTCGCACAGAATTCAATACACAATTCCGTCTCCAAGAGACAATAGCCGGTATCAATGGTTCCGCCTTTCGGAGGCCAGGACACATTCCAAACTCTTTGTGGATTCTGCATGTCTTTCTCTCATTTCCTGGGTCTCCTGAACTGACTTAATAGTGATCTTGTGATTCTCAAAAAGGAGGGGGCTACTTTGTACCCTTCGGCCCCTCAGAATTGTGGCACATTCGTAACACCCCCTTTCTTCAAAGTGTTTCCACCAGCGGTGAAAACAAAGTAGTACAGAGTCTTACAGGATTTTAGAATCTAACACAATACAAAAGTTTTTTTTTTCTCTACAGAGAAATTCAATTCTCTACATTCAATTCAGCATCTAAACAGTTAACGATTACAGTGTCACTTCCTTTAATATCTTAACATCTTGTACCTTACTAAAGTCTTGTAGCATCAGACTTCAATTTAATAACCACCTATTTTTATTTCTTTCCTTCAGCAAACAAAAACTAAAGATTTGTGATCTGAGCTTACGTGTATACTACAAAGGTTCATGCAAATACTAATCTTTATGTTGCTTTCAAACTTAACAGGCAGGCTTCCATGGGGTTGTCTTTATTATTCACATGCTTTGTCGAAATCCCATAAAACCGGCTTTTGCTATTTAAAAATGGCATCCCCATTAACCCTCGCCTCTTTTCCAGTTAATTCCCACGTGGGGAGCTTGGGCCCCCTGACGAAATAGGTTTTCGTCTGCTCCTTCCATAGGAGATATTTTATCAACAATGTGTCCCAAACTTAGCCCATCTTCTGAATTTCCACCCAATTCTTTAATTTTACGCAAGTTGCTAGTTTTCTCTTCAGGACCCTTCAGGCTATTAGTTTTCAGTTCGAACTCTTTGTTCAAACAGCATTTCAAATTCTGCCTTTTCACACCACACTCTGGAATAACAATAGCATGTGGGGTCCCGTCACCTTCCAACTCAACCTGTAAGTGATCCGCAGGCTTTGTGGTATCACACCATTGTCTCTGTAGCCTGGTTGCTGCCTTTGATATCAATCCAGCCTTTAAATTTTCTTCATTCAATTTGGGAACTACATATTTCCTGTTTCCTTCAATAATAATATTCATCTCCCCACTTTTGATCTCTGCATTAACTTTTAACACACCTTCGAGCACAAACACCTGGGAACTCTCACTTCCCACTATTACCAAAGTTAACCCTTTCTTCCCTGAACCAAGTCTATATGACCCACAAGGACTGCATTCCTTTTCAACTGAATCAAATACCACAGACTTTTTCAGAGCTCCATTACTAGGTTCAGTACCACTTGCATCCACATCTAGGACACACTCAAACGGGACATTTCAGGCTCTTCCAGGCTTTCAATACCTGTACCCGGTCCAAATTCTAAACTCCCCTGATCCTCCCAGTTACTCTCTGGGCAACTCCCTTCCGGAGTAAACTCAACCCTGCGGGCTGAAACAACCTCATCTGCCAACCCAGCAGACTTCTTCAAGGCAAGGGCACCCTTTTCATCTAGGGCTGCCCTCATTCCATTATCGGGAACACCTTTAGAATGTTCAACTTCTTCAAACAGTCTGCCAAACCAGACAGATCATCCATGTCCAACCCTGGACCCTTTAACAGCTCTATCTGTTCCTCGTCATTATTTTCTGCCTCTAGAACTTTTCTCCTCACTAAGGGCAGGTCTACCTCCTCTCCCTTACACTCTTTCACTTTACTACTCTTCGTTTTACCACCCTCTAAACCCTCGTGGTACAGGGTCGGTAAAAACATCTCAGCCAAATCGATACTGGCCGGATTTAAACTGCTTCCTTTCTCAGCTGCCTTTCTCGACATGCTGCGAGTGACCGCGCATGCGGGATAGATCTTGGAATCCAGGGGCGGGACCGCAACACTCACTGGCCAGCTTGTCAGCGTCATTGCTGACCAAACCTTACCACCGGCTAAATCATTACCAAGAAGGACGTCCGCGTCAGTTCTCGGGAATTCTGATCGCACCCCTATTTCAACAGGTCCAGACACCAGCTCACAATCCATAATGATCCTATGCAAGGGCACCATTTCCGTCCCCTTTCCTATTCCTTTCACAGCTACCATTCCCGTCTTGCAACCAAAATCTAGTACCTTACTGCCGATCAATGATAGTTCAGCCCCCGTGTCTCTCCAGATCCGTACTGGAACTGGAGTGTCTCTCTCCTTCACAGACATGGTTCTGTTTGACATACAAGTCTCAGACCCTTCTCGTACTCTGTCTACCTGGGGCTCTCTTGTCTATTTACTGATTACCACGGCACATCTGATAGGGACTGCTGCTTTCCCTTTTCCTGTCTCTTTCCTCAGAGCAAAGCACCTAGATGCAATATGCCCCCCCTTTCCGCAATTAAAACAGGTCAAGCCCGGAAATCTCTGGCCGTCTGGCCTTTCCCCCTCAATCTTACCACTAGCTCCCGGCGGGAACTCTGCCTCAGCCGGCGGGATTTCTCGATCGTTTCCACGGTCTCTCTGGGAACTTTTATTCGAGGAAAACTTTGTCTTGTGGGTTAGGGCATATTCATCTGCGAACCTAGCAAACTCTGAGATGGACTTATTCGGCTTCTCATTCAAATACATCCGGATATCCTCCGAAACACAGCCTTTAAATTCCTCAATCAGAATTAACTCCCTGAGAGGCCAATAATCCTCCTCCACTATTTCCGCTGTACACCAATGGTCCAAGAGCGCACCCCTCTCATAGGCAAACTCGGTATACGTCTCATTCCACCCTTTTTTTAAACTCCTGAACTTTTGTCTATACGCTTCAGGTACTAACTCATAACTCCGGAGAATGGCCGCCTTTACTTTGTCATAACTCTCCTCCTCTTCTTCCTCCATGGACAACGCCGTATATGTTCGTTGTGCCTTCCCTTTTAACATACTTTGTAACAACGCCACCCACTGCTCTTTGGGCCACTTCTGATTCACTGCCACCTTCTCAAAAAGCAAGAAATAACTATCAACATCCGTCTCCTCGAACGGAGGTACTAACCTCAACTCTCGACTAACATTAAACCACTCCTCTCGGTCTGACCCTTGATCTCTTCATCCTTTCCTTAACTTCTCCATCTCCAAGTCATGTTTCCTTTGTTTCTCTGCCTCCCCATACTCTCGCTCCTTCTCGGCTCTCTCCTTCTCAGCTGCTTTAACTTAATTTCATGTTCCAACCTTAACTTCTCCAACTCTAACTGAGCCGTCCCACTAGCTGGTACCTTTTCAGGGATATTTTCCAATACCTCAGCTGCAAACATTCTTCCCAATATAATACTGAGTTATTGCCCTTCGCACCTCTCACTTTTTCATGGACAACCTCACCTCTGCGAGATTTAGCCCTTTTGCCAGATTTATCAAGTCCGATTTGGTGGTCGCCTCTAGTGCCTCTAGAGTCGGGTTTTCTATAAATTCATCCATGTCCATCTTTGTTGGTTTCCTGTCTGGCTACCCACATAACCAGATCCAAGTTTGGACTTACAAGCCGGATTCACTGGCCTCACAATTTGGTGTCAAATCTCCAGACGAGAACCCTAACTGTTACGTACCCCGTAACTGGGTCACTTACCAGCAAAGATGGAGAGGTCCGCTGAAGTCTGATGATACTATTTTTAACAGTATTTATTGATAAAAATACACAAAAATAATATCAATGCAAACATACAGATAATATATGTCGTCAATACTAAATCTAAAAGTGCGGGTATAATAATAATCAATAAGAAATAGCTCTATCATTGTCTAGGGGATAACGTATTGTCCGATGGAAATATAAAAGTCACTCAAGCTCATTCAAGCTGCAGCTTTTTGGTTGGAGAGAAAGACGGTGCTTTAGCTTGCCCATTCCTTTTCTGATGTCAATCCTTCGAGAGTCGTTGGGGAACTGATTTCCCCTTTTGTGGTTAGCTAAAGCCGTGCTTCCGTGGTAAAGACCCACCAATTCCGAGGCAAATGGAAAAGGACGCACGTGGGCTGTTTCCACCGGCTTTCACTATTACGCTGTTACAGGAGTTCTAGTGTTTCTTCTGGTGCGTCTGAGGGGCTGTTCCCACAGACCCTCTTTTATCCTGACTCACAGGGTCTCAGATGTCAATCAGGTTGGGATGATGCAATCCCTCCACCAACCTCCCCCCCCCCCCCCGGTTCATTGCCTGGGGGCTTCGATGCGTCGCACAGAATTCAATACACAATTCCGTCTCCAAGAGACAATAGCCGGTATCAATGGTTCCGCCTTTCGGAGGCCAGGACACATTCCAAACTCTTTGTGGATTCTGCATGTCTTTCTCTCATTTCCTGGGTCTCCTGAACTGACTTAATAGTGATCTTGCGATTCTCAAAAAGGAGGGGGCTACCTTGTACCCTTTGGCCCCTCAGAGTTGTGGCACATTCGTAACATTGTCATCAATTTACATTTAAAATAAAACAACAGTAAGTAGAGATAATTTTTAAATCCAATGAGAGGGAATGCCTACTATAGCTAATGTGTGGAATATTGTGGAAGATTATGGTACAGCTTCACAAAACATTGGTTCAGCCTTACTTGCAGCACTGTGTCCCATTTTGTTAACCACACTACGGGCAAAACGTGACTGACTGCACCAAAGATGGTGCAGAGGACATCCACCAGGATGTTTGCTGGGATGGAGTCTCTCGGTCATTATGAAAGCAAGGCTGGGTTTATTCACTGGGGCAGAGGATGCTGAAAGAAAATTATGAAGTGTAAACCATAAGAAACCCTCAGATATATTAGGGAATCAAAGGTCTCGATATGAAAGGAAAAACTGAAGGGTCAGAATTAGGTAGGAAGTAATGTTGATGAAATAAATACAGCTGAAGACTGACAAATCCCTGGGTCTTGATATTCTGCATCTAGGCTAATAAAGTAAATGATCCAAAAAAGGACAGGTATCGGTCAACTTCCAAAATTCTTTAAATCTGAAGCAGTTTCTTTGAATTTTAGGGAGGGAGATGTGACTACACTACTCAAAGAAAGAGGGAGCCTTAAAATATATATTATGATAAAAATGATTTATATGGAGCCTATAAATCACTTCAATATAGCATCAGCAGTGGGGAAATTACTGATATCTATTATAAAACTGTAGAACCAGAATTGTTAAAAAGTCTTAATCAAATGGGACAAAGTCTCCATGAGCTTAGAAAAGAGAAATCATGCTTAAGAAGTCTGAATAGGTAAAAGAAAATCAATAGATGTGATTTGAACCTACAGAAATATATAGATAAGTCCCACTTAATAGGTCATTGTTCAAAATTAAAGTTACTGGGATTGTAGGTAACACACTGTGATTTGGCCCATGAAGTCTACTCCACCATTTCATCATGGTTGATCAATCTCCCTCTCAGCCCCAATTTCCTGCCTTCACACCATATCTTTTCATGCCCTGACGAATCAAGAATCTATCAACCTCTGCCAATGACTTGGCCTCCAAAGTTGCCTGTGGCAATGAATTTCACAGATTCTCCAATCTCTGGCTAAAAAATTTCCTCTTCACCTCCATTCTAAACGCATGGCCCTCTATTCTGAGGCTGTACCCTCTGAACTTAGGAAACACCGTAGGAAACATTCTCTCTACATCCACTCTATCAAGACCTTTCAACGTACAATAAGTATGCTTCAGTATTCATAAGTGAAAAAGATCTTGATCAGGATGAGGTCAAAGTAGAGCGGGCCTGTGTGCTGGACAATGTGGAGATTAAGGAAGAAGAAGTGCTGGATCTTCTTAAAAACATTAAGATTGATAAATCCCCAGGGCCGGATATGATACACCCCAGGTTGTTGTAGGAATTGAGAGAAGAGATCGCTGGAGCATTAGCTATGATCTTTGAATCCTCTACAGGGGAAGAGCCGGAGGACTGGAGAATGGCAAATGTAATTCCCTTGTTTAAAAAAGCTAATAGGGAGAAACATGGGAACTATAGACCAGTGAGTCTTATGCAAACTACTGGAAAGGATTCTTAAGGATAGGGTCTATGACAGGGGTGGGCAAACTTATTGACTTGTGGGCCACAAAGGGTTCTAAAATTTGACAGGGGGGCCGGACCAGGAGCAGATGGACGGAGTGTTTTGGTAATACACCTCATAAGAGAAAATAAAATATCATGGGATATGCAGAAAACATGTGCTTTAATTTCAATTGAAAATGAACAAATGCATTACAACAAAATATCTGTCTTTGAAGTCCCATGGTATTTAGCTATTTATTGAAATGACTTTTAAAACACTGAAAATTAAATGAATAAAATACAGCTTTTTTAAATAGTAACAGTTATTATTTTAAAGCACTGAAAATTCTGTTATCCTTCCAGATATTATCATCATCACTCTCCTCCTGCCTGTCTTTATTTCAAAAACGGTAGGAGATGCAGGTCTACTTGTCCTGCTCCTTCTTATTCAATTGTCCCCTGTGCCAAAACTCAACAACGACCAGCACAAAGACAGAACAGTGACAGCGCGCCAGTATGCGGAGCGCGTTATTTGATCTGGAGCGCATTTTTTATTTTGAGAACGTACGTGCACCTGAGCACTACTCATGTCCATCACTTAACAGAAATGACATGTAACATGTAAGGCTTATTGAAAAAAATATTTTCAAATGCATTTTTTACATAACACAACGAAGAAACTTATTTTTAATTTCAGTGGGAACAGTGTTGTTGGTCTCCCTTTTTAGCCAGCACATCAAAGTCTGGATTTAGTTTTGTTGTGGCAATTCTCAGGATGGATCTGAGGTGTTGGTCAGTTAATTTGGATCTGTGGCTGGCTTTGTTGATGTTCATGACGCTGAACGCCTGTTCACACAAATAGGTCGAGCCGAACAAAGAGTAAAGCGCAAATGTGGAGTAATACGCTGCACCTCAACAAAGGTCAATGTGTAGCGGTGTGCTACATGCAGCACCAAAATTATGACACGGAGTTGTTAACTGCAGTCGAAGAAAAAAAACTTTATTCGAAATCCCCAGCCTCACTTTTAAGCCTCCCTCAACCTGCCCCCCGTGGCGCAGAGGCTCCAAAGCTCTGTGCTCGCAAATCCCCGCAGGCTATCTCCCTTAGCCGGAATGCTGGCTAATTGTGAGCCGGTTCGGATGTGCCAGGAAATGGGTCGCCACAGATGTATATAGAGTGCGTCATCTATTGGGAAAACGCCAGAATTGTGGGGAAAAAACGTTAACAAGGTTTATTAATATAATTTCATCAAGTTCTGCGGGCCGGATTAAAAAGCTTGACGGGCCGCATATGGCCTGCAGGCCGTAGTTTGCCCTTGCCTTGTCTATGAGCATTTGGAGAAGTACAGTCTACTCATGGATAGTCAACATGGCTTTGTGAAGGGAAGATCGTGCCTGACGAGCCTGATAGAGTTTTTTGAAGAGGTAACAAAAGAAATTGATGAGGGTAGGGCAATGGATGTGGTCTACATGGACTTTAGCAAAGCATTTGACAAGGCCCGTCATGAGAGACTCATTCAGAAAGTCATGAGGCATGGGATAAGTGGAACCTTAGCTGTTTTGATAAAAAATTGGCTTAAAGGAAGAAGCAGACGGTAGTTGTGGAAGGAAAGAATTCTGCCTGGAGGTTAGTGACTAGTGGAGTGCCGCAGGGATCTGTCCTAGGACCCCGCTATTTGTGATTTTTATAAATGACCTGGATGTAGAGGCAGATGGATGGGTGAGTACGTTTGCAGATGACACGAAGATTGGAGGAGTTATGGATGAAGCAGTAGGTTGTCGAAGGTTACAAGAGGATATAGACAGGCTGCAGAGTTGGGCAGAAAAATGGCAGATGGAGTTCAATCCGGATAACTGTGAGGTGATGAATTTTGGAAGGACAAACCAGAAGACTGAGTACAGGGTTAATGGTCGGTTACTTAAGAGTGTGGATGAACAAAGGGACCTTAGGTTTCAAATCCATACATCCCTCAAGGTTGCTGCACAGGTTGATAGGGTAGTTAAGAAGGCCTATGAGTTGCTAGGCCTCATTAACATGGGGATTGAGTTCAAGAATGGAGAGGTCATGTTGCAACTCTACAAATCTCTGGTGAGACCACACTTAGGGTATTGTGTTCAATTCTGGTCACCTCATTATAGGAAGGATGTGGAAGCTATGGAGAGGGTGCAGAAAAGATTTACCAGGATGTTGCCTGGATTGGAGAACAAGTCATATGAAGCAAGGTTAGCAGAGCTGGGACTTTTCTCTTTGGAGCGTAGAAGAATGAGAGGGGACTTGATAGAGGTCTACAAGATTATGAGAGGCATAGATAGGGTGGATAGTCATTACCTGTTTCCCAGGGCACCAATAGCAAACACCAGGGGGCATATGTACAAAATTAAGGGAGGGAAGTTTAGGGGAGACATCAGGGGTAAGTTTTTTTACACAGAGGATTGTGAGTGCTTGGAATGACTTGCCAGGGATGGTGGTGGAGGCTAAAACATTAGGGGTATTTAAGAGCCTCTTGGACAGGCACATGGATGAAAGAAAAATGGAGGGTTATGAGGTAGTGTAGGTTTAGTACTTTTTTTTAAAGGATTATGTGGGTTGGCACAACATGGAGGGCTGAATGGCCTGTACTGTGCCATAGTGTTCTATGGTTCTAAGTTTTTGTTGTTGGTTGTTCTGTGTGGGTGATCTGTTAGCTTTTGTGTGAGTGTGTGAGTTGGGGATTTGATGCTATTTTTGTTGTTGTTTTGTGCAAGGGAAGGGGTTGGGGCTTAACGCTATTGTCACTGTATGGGGGCAATTGATAAGTTTGTGGCCTAAGGTAGAAGGTCAATTTTAGAAAACCTAGCACATTTATTTTTCAACAAAGAACCCTCCTACATTTACACACTTAGTCCAGCGGTCATGGAGCATACGGATCTTGGGCCTCCAGAAAGTGTCCACAGATGGAGATAGGAGTTGGGATGTAATGTTAAAATTGTACAAGGCATTGGTAAGACCAAATTTGCAGTATTGTATACAGTTCTGGTTGCCAAATTATAGGGAAGTGTCAGGATCGGGGCCGGATGGACCCAAACGCAGGACGCAGACACTGAAGTACTAGGGGTAGGGCTGGATGGGGATGCCTTGGCATTTAAGGGTAGAGCTGGGGTTCAGGTAGATAGAGCATCAGGCAGGCAGAGCGGAGTGGGCTCTCGAAGTTCAGGCAGGCCGGCAGGTCCCCGGGGTTTAGGCAGGCAGGCAGGCAGGTCCCCGGGGTTCAGGCAGGCAGGTCCCCGGGGTTCAGGCAGGCAGACAAGTCCCCGAAGTTCAGGCAGGCTGGCGGGCAGATAAGCTGGCGGAGAGCCCTCCCCACCATATATCCCAGGTAGGGACACCCCCCCAGGCAGAAACACTGGAGGCCTGGGCACAAACGGACCCCTAGGCAGGTGCGGGGCACTATCCTAGGGTTTGGGCGGAACAGAAGGACGGGGCAGAACCACTGCCGGGCAACGGCAGGTCGGCCGGACCTGCCCAACTGAGGCAAGGGGTAGGAACAGGCAGAACCACTGCCGGGCAGCGGCAGGTCGGCCGGACCTGCCCAACAGAGGCAAGGGGTAGGAACGGGCATAGGTCCAGGGTGACCAACACAACAGTCATGACAACGGGAAATTCGGAAACGGCCGGCAGACAGCATGACCGCGCGAAAAACAAACGAGCAGAGAAGCAGGACCAGCGCATGGGAAGAAAGGTGGGGGAGCGGACCAATCTGGTAGTACTGGCATGGGGCAGAGAAGCATGATGAAAAGAAGATCTGAGCCCGGGCGGAATCACAGAATGCAAAGCAGAGTTCGGAGTCGGTGGAGAAATGGGAAACAGAACAAAACGACCACCCGCCTGGTCCCAGTTCCAAGGCCCCTTATAAACACCTGCAGCTCAATGAGTTACAGGTGTGCCTCCTTGAACCAGGAGGATCCTAACTAGATCACAGGTGACGGGAGGGACAACTGCAGGACCCGGAGTCCGGAGCCCCCAGACTGGATCAAAACCCGGAACGTGGTTCCGGACCGGACCCTGACAGAAAGATATCAACAAAATAGAGAGAGTACAGAGAAGATTTACTAGAATGTTACCTGGGTTTCAGCACCTAAGTTACAGGGAAAGGTTAAATAAGTTAGGTCTTTATTCTTTGGAGCGTAGAAGGTTGAGGGGAAACTTGATAGAGGTACTTAAAATTATGAGGGGGATAGATAGAGGTGACTTGGATAGGCTTTTTCCATTGAGAGTAGGGGAGATTCAAACAAGAGGACATGAGTTGAGAGTCAGGGGGCAAAAGTTTAGGGGTAACATGGGGGGGGAATTTCTTTACTCAGAGAGAGGTAGCTGTGTGGAACAAGTTTCCAGTGGAAGTGGTAGAGGCAGGTTCGGTATTGTCATTTAAAGTAAAATTGGTAGGTATATGGACAGGAAAGGAATGGAGGGTTATAGGCTGAGTGCGGGTCAGTGGGAATAGGTGAGAGTAAGCATTCAGCATGGACTAGAAGGGCCAAGATGGCCTGTTTCCGTGCTGTAGTTGCTATATGGTTATATGGGTGATTGATAAGTTTGTGGCCTAGGGTAGAAGGAGATGAGTTATACAGCTATCGTTACATGCAAATGCAGGTCAACTATAAGTGATTATGCAGAAAGTTTGAAGTTAATAACCCAGCTCCTTCTATCTTAGGCCACGAACTTATCAATCACCCCTCTTATTTTTGCACGGGAGGGGATTGATGTTATGTCGCTTTTTTTGCGAGAGAATGGGTTGGGGATTTGATGTTTTTGTCTGTTTTTTGCAAGGGAGGGGGCTAGGGGTTGGATGCTATTGTTGCTTTTTTTTGCGAGGCAGGGAGTTGAGGATTTGAGGTTTGATGCTCCAGCTCATTTTCCGTGTGGGCGATCTGTTAGCTTTTGTGTAAGGGAGTGGGTGGGGGTTTGAGAGTTTTGTTTCATTTTCCTGTGGGGAGAGGTTTGATGTCTTTTCTTTCAATGCCTTTTCTGTATTTCATGGCTATCTGGAGAAGACGAATATCAGAGTTGTATCCCATACACATACTTTGACAATAAAATGAATCTTTGAAGAATTGAAAGCAAGTGGTCAATGGGAGCAAGTAGTCAGAATAGCAAGAAGCTCTTGGGATTGATTCTCCTTCACCTTGTCTGCCAGAGCCATCTCATGTTTTCTTTTAGCCCTCCTGATTTCCCACTTATGTGATTCTTGCATTTATTTTACTCAATTACCTAATTTGTTCCTTGTTGCCTATCCCTGCTATACCCTTCCTCCTTCTTAACCAGGGCCTCAATATCTCTCAAAAATCAAGGTACCCTAAAACCGGTTGATCTTGCCTTTTATTTTGACAGAAACACACAAACTCTATACCTTCAAAATTTCAGTTTTGAAGGCCTCCCACTTACCAAGCATCCCTTTGCCACAAATCAACCTATCCCAATCCATGCAACACACATGAAGTGTTGGAGGAACTCAGCTAGCCAGGCAGCATCGATGGAGAAAAGTACAGTCAATGTTTTAGGTGAGACCTTTCAGCAGGACTGGGGAGAAAGGGTAAGTAGATTTAAAAGTTGGGGGGAGGAAAGTTGTTCCACTTGCAAGAATTAGTGCCAAGAGGGAGATCATTGGGGAGGGACAAATAGACAAGGGAGTCGCTTAAGGAGCGACTTCTGCGGAAAGCAAAAAGTGGATGGGGGGGGGGGGGTAGGTGTGCTTGGTGGTGGTAGGATCCTGTAGGAGATGGCGTAAGTTCCAAAGAATTATGTGCCACACTTTCCAATGCCATCAAAATTGGACATTCTCTAATCTGGACTCCCAACCTGAGGACCAGGCCTCTCCTTCCCCGTAATTATTGATGATCACTAGATCCGAGGTGTTTCCCTTCACACACTTCTGTCACCTTCCTTATCTCACTTCCTATCTATCTAATGTATTTCCTACTTTCATATAAGAAAGTTGAATCTACACCATTGTGTAAGAATGTGGAGACACTGTTATGCCTTCAATGTAATCACACAGGTCACAGGTCACTAGTATGAGAAGTTGGGCTCTTGATCTTGTTATTAGCTTGTGGCCTATTGTCTGCCTCCTTTGCACTTTCTCTATAATTGTTACACTTTAATCTGCACTCTGGTATTAACCATATAACAATTACAGCACAGAAACAGGCCATCTCGGCCCTTCTAGTCCATGCTGAACGCTTACTCTCACCTAGTCCCACCTACCTGCACTCAGCCCATAACCCTCCATTCCTTTCCTGTCCATATACCTATCCAATTTTTTTTAAATGACATTATTTATTATTTGTATTATTTTCCATCCTATTGCCTTGGTACATGGATAGCATGCACAATAATTTTTCACTGTACCTCAGTATATATGTCGATAACAAAACTAATTCCATTGTTCAATGAATGGTTGTGAGATGTTTTAACTGACAATGGCACACAAAGGAGCAGAATTAGGCCAATCAGCTCATCTAGTTCCCTCCACCATTCCATCATGGCTGATTCCGAATCCCACTCAACCCACATACCTACCTTCTCACCATATCCTTTGATTCCCTGACCGATCAGGAAATGATCAACTTCCACCTTAAGCACACTCACGGACTTGGCCTCCACCAGCCTGTGGCAGAGCATTCCACAAATTCACTACTCTCTGGCTAAAACAATTCCTCCTTACTTCTGTTCTAAAAGGTTGCCCCTTAATTTTGAGGCTGTGTCCTCTAATTCTGGATACCCCCACCATTGGAAACATCACATCCACCTTATCTAGTCCTATCAACATTCGGTAGGTTTCAATGAGATCCCTCCCCTGACATTCTTCTAAATTCCAGTGAATACAGGCCCAAGGCTGCCAAATGCTCCTTATATACTAATGCCTTCATCCTTGAGAACTTCCTCTAGACTCTCTCCAATGATAATACATATTTTTTGAAAAATGAGCCCTAAAACTGTTGACAATTTTCCAAGTGCAGCCTGACTAGCGGCTTATAAAGCCTCAGCATTATCTCCTTGCTTTTATACTCTATTCCCCTTGAAATAAATGCCAACATGTATTTACTTTCTTTAGCATAGACTCAACCTGTAAATTAACCTTCTGCGGGTCTTGCACGAGGACTCTCAAGTCCCTTAGCACCCCTGATGTTTGAATTTCCTCCCCATTTAAATAACAGTCTGCACTATTGTTCCTTTTACCAAAATGCATTATCATACATTTCCGAACACTATATTCCATCTGCCAATTTTTGGCCCATTCTTCCAATTTGTCTAAGTCCTGCTGTAATCGCATTGCTTCCTCAGCACTACCTACTCATCCACCTATATTCACATCATCAGCAAACTATGCCACAAAGCCATCAATTCCATTATCCAAATCTTTGACAATGTGAAAATTAGCAGTCCCAAGCAGAGCAGTCCCTGAGGAACACCTCTAGTCACTGGTAGCCAACCAGAAAAAGTCCCCTTTATTCCCACTCACTGCCTCCTGCCTGTCAGTCATTCTGCTATCCATGCCAGTATCTTACTTGTAACACCATAGAATTTTATCCTGTTGAACAGCCTCTTGTCTGTAACCTTATCAAATGCCTTCTGCGAATCCAAGGAAATTCCACTGCCTCTCGTTTGCCACCCTGCTTGTTTCTTGCAAGGAAAACTCTTAATATATTTGTCAGGCAAGTTTTCCCTTCATAGAAACTATGCTTTATCATTATCATTATTATCTTTATCATTAGACTCCAAGTATCCCAAAACTTCAACCTGAATAATACTCCAACACTTTCCCAACATTTGAGGTTAGGCTAACTGACCTATAATTTCAAACAAGAGAAAATCTGCAGATGCTGGAAACTAAAACAACACACACTAAATGCTGGAGGAACTCAGCAGGCCAGGCAGCATCTATGGAAAAAAGTACAGTTGATGTTTCAGTCCAAGACCTTTCAATAGGACTGGAGAAAAAAAGATGAGGAGTCAGAGTTAGAAGGTGGAAAGTGGGTGGAGAGGGAGAAACACAAGGTAATAGATGAAACTGGGAAGCGGGTGAGGGTGAAGTAAAGAGTTGGGAAGCTGATTATATAACCATATAACAATTACAGCACGGAAACAGGCCATCTCGGCCCTTCTAGTCCGTGCCAATGCTTACTCTCACCTAGTCCCACTGACCCGCACTCAGTCCATAACCCTCCATTCCTTTCCTGTCCATATACCTATCCAATTTTTACTTTAAATGACAATACTAAACCTGCCTTTACCACTTCTACTGGAAGTTGGTTCCACACAGCTACCACTCTCTGAGTAAAGAAATTCCCCATCGTGTTACTCTTAAACTTTTGCCCCCTAATTCTCAACTCAAGTCCTCTTGTTTGAATCTCCCCTACTCTCAATGGAAAAAGCCTATCCATATCAACTCTATCTATTCCCCTCATAATTTTAAATACCTCTATCAAGTCCCCCCTCAACCTTCTACGCTCCAAAGAATAAAGACCAAACTTGTTCAACCTTTCCCTGTAACTCAGGTGCTGAAACCCAGGTAACATTCTAGCAAATTTTCTCTGTACTCTCTCTATTTTGTTGACATCTTTCCTTTAATTTGGTGACCAGAACTGTACACAATACTCCAAATTCGGCCTTACTAATGTCTTGTACAATTTTAACATTACAACCCAACCTCTATATGCAATGCTCTGATTTATAAAGGCCAAAATACCAAAAGCTTTCTTCACGATGCTATCCACATGCTGCATTCTTCAAAGCCCTACCATTTACTATGTATGTCCTATTTGGATTAGTCCTACCAAAATGTAGCACCTCACACTTATCAGCCATCTTTCAGCCTACTCTTCTAACTGCCTAAATCTCTGTGCAAGCTTTGAAAACCTACTTCATTATCCACAACGCCACCTACCTTAGTATCATCTGTATACTTACTAATCCAATTTACCACCCCATCATCCAGATCATTAATGCATATGACAAACAACATTGGACCCAGTACAGATCCCTGAGGCACACCACTAGTCACTGGCCTCCAATCTGACAAGCAGATATCCACCACTACTCTCTGCCATCTCCCACCCAGCCACTGTTGAATCCATTTTTCTACTTCAATATTAATACCCAAAAATTGAACCTTCCTAACTAACCTTCCATGTGGAACCTTGTCAAAGGCCTTACTGAAGTCCATGTAGACGGTATCCGCTGCTTTAACGTTGTCAACTTTCCTAGTAACCTCTTCAAAAAATTCAATAAGATTTGTCAAACATGACCTTCCACGCACAAATCCATGTTGACTGTTCCTAATCAGACCCTGTATATCCAGATAATTATATATACTATCTCTAAGAATACTTTCCATTAATTTACCCACCACTGACGTCAAACTGACAGGCCTATAATTGCTAGGTTTACTCTTAGAACCCTTTTTAAACAATAGAGCAACATGAGCAATACACCAATCCTCCGGCACCATCCCCATTTCTAATGACATTTGAAATATTTCTGTCAGATCCCCTGCTATTTCCACACTAACTTCCCTCAAGGTCTTAGGGAATATGCTGTCAGGACCCGGAGATTTATCCACTTTTATATTCCTTAAAAGCGCCAGTACTTCCTCCTCTTTAATTGTCATAGTTTCCATAACTTCCCTACTTGTTTCCCTTACCTTACACAATTCAATATCCTTCTCCTTAGTGAATACCAAAGAAAAGAAATTCTTTCCCCCATCTCTTTCGGCTCCACACATAGCTGTCCACTCTGGTTCTCTAAGGGACCAATTTTATCCCTCACTATCCTTTTGCTTTTAATATAACTGTAGAAACCCTTTGGATTTATTTTCACCTTACTTGCCAAAGCAACCTTGTACCTTCTTTTAGCTTTTCTAATTTCTTTCTGAAGATTCTTCTTACATTCTTTATATTCCTTGAGCACCTCATTTTTTTGCATGCTGCCTATATTTATCGTAAATATCTCTCTTTTTCATAACCAATTTTCCAATATCCCTTGAAAACCATGGCTCTCTCAAATTTTAACCTTTCCTTTCAACTTAACAGGACCATAAAGATTCTGTACTCTCAAAATTTCACCTTTATCCCAATCCACTCCTTCCAAATCCTTTCGTGTCTCCTCAAAGTTAGCCTTTCTCCAATCAAAAATCTCAACCCTGGGTCCAGTCCTATCCTTCTCCATAGTTATATTGAAACTAACGGTATTGTGATCACTGAACCCGAAGTGCTCCCCAACACATACCTCCATCACCAGACCTATTTCATTCCCTAACAGAAGATCCAACACTGCCCCTTCTCTAGTCAGCACCTCTATGTATTGCTGCAAAAAACTATCCTGCACACATTTTACAAACTCCAAACCATCCATCCCTTTTACAGTATGGGCTTCCCAGTCTATGTGTGGAGAATTAAAATCTCCCACAATCACAACCCTGTGCTTACTACAAATAGCTGCTATCTCCTTGCAAATTTGCTCCTCCAATTCTTGCTCCCCATTAGGTGGTCCATAATACACCCCTATAAATGTTACTACACCTTTCCCATTCCTCAATTCCAACCAAATAGCCTCCCTAGACGACCCCTCTAATCTATCCTGCCAAAGCACCACTGTAATATTTTCTCTGACAAGCAACGCAACACCTCCCCCTCTCGTCCCTCAGATTCTATCACACCTGAAGCAACGAAATCCAGGAATATTTAGTTGCCAATCACCCCTCTCCTGCAACCATGTTTCACTAATAGCTACAACATCATATTTCCAGGTATCAATCCATGCTCTAAACTCATCCACCTTTCTTACAATGCTCCTAGCATTAAAATAAATGCATTTAAGAAGTTCTCCACCTTTTCCTCTCTGTTTATCTCTAACAGTACAAAGCACTTTACTGTCTTTTTCTTCTTTCTCCCATACATCTGTTCCTACACTCTGGTTCCCCTCCCCCCTCATATCTAGTTCAAATCCACTGGAGCCTCTCTAGCAAACCTACCTGCAAGAATATTTGTCCCCCTCCAGTTCAGATGTAAACCCTCCTGCCGGAACAGGTCCCACCTTCCCTGGAAATCTGCCCAATTATCTATAAATCTGAAGCCCTCCCTCCTGCACCATGTCTTCAGCCATGTGTTGATCTGCACTATCTTACTATTTCTAAACTCACCTGCACGTGACATGGTAGCAATCCTGAGATTGCTATCCTGGAGGTCCTGTCCTTTAACTTGGCACCTAGCTCCCTAAACTCACCTTTCAGGACCTCCTCACTCTTCCTACCCACGTCATTGGTTCTACATGAACCACGACATCCAGCTGCTCACCCTCCCCCTTGAGAATACTGAGAACTGGATCCGAGATATCGCAGACCCTGGCACCAGGGAGGCAACAGACCATCCAGGATTCTCGATCTCTTCCACAGAACCTCCTATCTGTCCCCCTAACTATCGAATCCCCTATCACTACTGCTCTCCTCTTTTCCCTCCTTCCCTTCTGAGCTGAGGGTCCAGTCTCACTGCCAGAGATGCAACCACTGCAACTTGTCCCTGGTAGGTCATCCCCACCAACAATATCCAAAACGGTATACTTATTGTTGATGGGAACGGCCACAGGGGTGCTCTGCTCTTCCTGTCTATTCCCCTTCCCTCTCCTGACAGTCACCCTGTCTCCTGACTCCTCGGGGTGACTATCTCCCTGAAACTCCTGTCTATTTCGGCCTCTGCCTCCTGAATGAGCTGAAGTTCATCCAGCTCCAGCTCCAGTTCTCTAACACGGTTTGTCAGGAGCTGCAGCTGGATGCACCTTTTGCAGGTGTAGTCATCAGGGACAGCTATGCTCGCCATGACTTCCTACATACTGCAAACGGAGCACTCGACTGCCCTAACTGCTGCCTCCATTACCTACTCCTAAACCAATCAGATTAATTAAAGGAGCTTACCCGGCCTTACCTCACCTGGAGTGAAGCTCGTACTCAGCCTCTGCTCGCTATTTAAATTCTCCCGCTGCCTCACGGGCCAACTTTCACGCACTTGCGCAGTTGTGCCCCGTTCAAACCTTGACTCTGCCTTGTTCTCACTGAAGCCTGATTGAGCCAAAGCCATCCCACTCTGCATCAGTCCACTCCGACGATGGCTGCTGTATATGATGGTCTTTATTTTTAAATCTTTGGCACGCTACGTCACGTGCCTGCGCAGTCTAGCCTCTGTCCCGATCAGTTAAAAAAACAGCTTCTCTCCAGGATTCTTTTACCTCTTCACTCTCCGCCTCTTGCTGCGATTTAAATTAGTGAAATTGATTAGTGAAAGAGATACGTATCTGGAGAAGGGGGAATCTAATAGGAAAGGACAGAAGGCCACAGAAGAAAGAAGAAGGGGGAGGAGCACCAGAGGGAGGTGAGGGGCAAACAAGGAATTAAAGTGAGAGTCAAGAAAGGGATGGGGAATAGAGAAGTGGTGGGGGGGTCTTTACCAGAAATTCCAGAAATCAATGTTAATGCCATCAGTTCGGAAGCTACCCAGATGGAATATAAGGTGTTGTTCCTCCAACCTGAGAGTAGCTTCATCACAACAGTAGAGGAGGTCATGGACTGACATGTTTGCATGGGAATGGGAAACGGAATTAAATGGCCACTGGGAGATCCTGTTTTTCCTGACAGAGTGTAGATGCTCGGCAAAGTGGTTTCCCAGTCTATGTCAGGTCTCACCGATATACAAGAGGCCACAGTAGGAGCATCAAACACAGTATATGACCCCAGCAGACTCGCAGGTGAAGTGTCGCCTCACCTGGAAGGACTGTTTAGGGCCCTGAATGGTAGTGAGGGAGGAGGTGTAAGGACAGGTGTAGCACTTGTCCTGCCTGCAAGGATAAGTGCCAGGCAGAGTGGGGAGGGACGAATGGACAAGGGGGTCACATAGGGAGTGATCCCTGCGGAAAACAGAAAGTGGGGGGAGGGAGGGAAAGATATGCTTGGTAGTGGGATCTCATTGGAGATGGCAGAAGTTCCAGAGAATTATGTATTGGACACAGAGGTTGGTAGGGTGCCAAGTGAAGGCGAGGAACCCTATCCCTGCTGGGGTGATGGGAGGATGGGGTGAGGGTAGACATGTGTGAAATGGAAGAGTTGCAGTTGAGGGCAGTGTTGATGGAGGGGGGGAGGGAGAAATGGAAGCTCCTTTCTTTGAAGCTCCTTTCTGCTTCATTCTGGAATTAAAATCCTTAACCTGAGTGCAGATGTGATGGAGATGGAGGAATTGAGAGAAGGAGATGGCATTTTTACAAGCAACATTAATGACAGAGAGATTAAGAAAGGGGAGGGAGGTGTTGGAAATGGACCAGGTAAATCTGAGGACAGGATGGAAGTTAGAGGCAAAATTGATGAAGTCAATGAGTTTGCGTAGGAAAAGTTGGGGAGTGATACCGGTGTAGGCTTGGAACATAAACTGCCCTTTTTGTTGCCCATTTAGTTGTGTTGAGTTTAGTTTTATTTTGTTTTTGATTTTTGAATTTGGGTTTTTTTTCCATCTTTGTCTTCTTTTCTTGTATCCTGTTTATACCTAGGGTTTGGGAGGTCTATTATATGGTGTTACCTATAGTTTTTACTCATGTGTTAACTGCCAACAATGTAATCTCACTCCCTTTGTAGTATTATGACCATTATGTATCTGTTTTTGAAAAATTCAATACAGAGATTGATAAAGAAAGTTTTGTCGGGCAGACAATCAAACACAGAACTAGACCTTCATCTCTTCCTGGAAGAGTTAAATTTACCCTGCCCACAAAAAGGCAGCTGCAGGTGGGACCCATGTGAGTGCTGATGGTTACACCTGTTGTTTGAAGGAAGTGGGAGGAACCAAAGGAGAAATTATTGAGAGTGAGGATAAGGTTTGCCAGATGTAGTAGAGTGGTGGTGGAGGGAAACTGGTCAGGTCTTGTGTCCAGAAAGAAACAGAAAGCTTTGAGGCCTTCCTGGTGGGGGATGAAGATATATAGGGACTGGATATCCATAGTAAAAATAAGATACTCAACGCCAGGGAACCTGAAATCATTGGAAAGATCAAAAGCGTGTGAAGTGTCATGGATGTCAGTAGGAAGGGACTAAACCGGGAGGATAAAACCGAGTTCAGATATGTAGATATGAGTTCAGTGGGGTAGGGACAAGCAGAAACAATGGGTCTACCTGGACAGGAAGATTTGTGGATCTTGAGTAGAATCGGGAGGCGCAGGGTGAGGGTGCTATGCGGTTGGTGGCAGTGGATGGGGAATTCCCAGAGGTAATAAGTTTGGTGATGGAGTGGAAGACAATGGCCTGGTGCTCCTTAATGGGATCCTGTTCAAGGGGTAAGTAAGAGGAGGCGTCTAACAATTGTCAATATGCCTCAGCAAGGTAGAGGTCAGTCTGCCAGACTACTACAGCACCTCCCCCTTATCTGCAGGTTTGATGGTGAGGTTAGGTTTAGTAAGGAGAGAGTAGAGAACAGAGCGGAAGGAGCCAGGTTAGAATTGGAGAGAGGGGTGGTGAAGTTGAGACATTTGATGACTCTTTGGCGGTTGACAATGAACATATCCAGAGCAGGCAGAAGATCAGAGTGGGGTGGACATCAATTTCTTGAGCTTCTGGTAATGCCAACCCCACCCTTTCTCTACTCCCCATCCTCGTTCCCCTCTCTCATTTTATCTGCTCATTACCTCCCTCTGGTGCTTCTCCTTCTTCTTTCTTCCACAGCATTCTGTCTTCTCCTATCAGACTCCCCCTTCTCCAGCCCTGTATCTCTTTCACCAAGCAGCTTCCCAACTCTTTACTTCACCCCTCCACCTCCCCCCACTTAACACCTTTTGCTTCTCCCTCCCCTTCTAACTCTAACCTTCTAACTCTAACTCCTCATCTTCTTTTCTCCAGTCCTACTGAAGGGTCTCGGCCTGAAACATTGACAGTACATTTTTCCATAGATGCTGCCAGACCTGCTGAGTTCTGCCAGCATTTTGTGTGTGTTGGCCTATAATTTCCTCTCTTTTCCCTTCTTTCTTCAGTGGGGACTCTGCTTTCCTTCAGCAGAAAGAGCTAGTGTATATTCTCAAATCATCTCCATTCTGACGTGGGTGAACAGCCACATCTAATCATCTAGAGTTCATTGAAAACTTGATAATGAAGCCATGGGTTCTACCAACAAGTATCAGTTTATGATAAGAATTTGAACTAATTTTGCCCAATATTACAAACCCCATTTCCAGAAAAGTTGGGATATTTTCCAAAATGCAATAAAAACAAAAATCTGTGATATGTTAATTCACATGAACCTTTATTTAACTGACAAAAGTACAAAGAAAAGATTTTCAATAGTTTTACTGACCAACTTAATTGTATTTTGTAAATATACACAAATTTAGAATTTGATGGTGGCAACACACTCAACAAAAGTTGGGACAGAGGCATGTTTACCATTGTGTTACACTACCTTTCCTTTTAATAACACTTCTTAATCGTTTTGGAACTGAGGATACTAATTGTAGTAGATTTGCAATTGGAAATTTTGTCCATTCTTGCTTGATATAAGAAGTCTGAATTGTGCCTTTCACTTATGTATTCCTTTCATAATTTTATGCTTCTATCCAATAAGTTTGTGAAAAAGACCTGCTCTTCATAAATCTGTTGCTGCTGGCTCAGCTGTAATTACTGATGAAACCAGGAGATAGAACAAATCCAGAACATGAAATAACCCTCTTCTCAGCAAAATTACTGTTACAAAACTCAACAGTGCGTCCAACAGATTTCCCAAGAACATTCAAGATGTTGTTAGGAGCAATGACCAGTGAAAGTTAGCCTGGGATTGACTGTTAGTCTACCAATAAGCCTTGGTTGTTTCGGCTCCCCATAACACCTCTCTCTTGAAGATGATTACAGTTGGACTTGAGCCAGGGTTGATGTGGATTGGAATTGCTGGCTTTTGCTGGTGGTCACTCCTTCTTAGTTGTTGATTTGGGCAGGGTAAATTTAACTCTTCCGGGAAGAGATGAAGGTCTAGTTCTGTGTTTGATGGTCTGTCCGACAAAACTTTCTTTTTCAATCTCTGTATTGAATTTTTCAAAAACAGATACATAACAGTCATAATACTACAAAGGGAGTGAGATTACATTGTTGGCAGTTAAAACATGAGTAAAAACTATATAGGTAACACCATATAATAGACCTCCCAAACCCTAGGTATAAACAGGATACAAGAAAAAAATACAAAGATGGAAAAAAAAACCCAAATTGAAAAAGCAAAAACAAAATAAAACTAAACTCAACACAACTAAACCTAAACTTTAAAAAAAGCAACCAGGGCTATTCTATAACATCAAAAAAAAATTACTAGTGTTGCCAACTCTGGTCCTGTACTCAAACTAATGAATAATATAAAGGAATCAGAAATGGTCAAATTACATGTATTGAATAAAAGGCCTCCAAGTTCCTTCAAATGTAATCAAGGAATCAAAGGTACCACTTCTAATTTTTTCTAAATTTAAACAGGAGATGGTTTGAGAAAACCATTGAGATATAGCAGGAGGATTTATCTCTTTCCAATTCAATAAAATAGATCTTCCAGCCATTAAAGTAGCAACTGCAGTCATCAGAGGGCAGATCAATCATTGGTAAGCCAAAAATTGCAGTAATAGGGCGAGGTTGTAAATCAATGTGCAAAACTGTAGAGAATGTATCAAAAATACCTTTCCAAAATTTTTCCAAAAGAGGGCAAGACCAAAACATCCAAGACAGAAAGGCTTACCTCTGAGTGACATCTATCACAAATCGGATTTATATGTGAGTAAAAATGAGCTAATTTATCTTTAGACATATGAGCCCTATGTACCACTTTAAATTGAATCAACATATGTCTAGCACACATAGAAGAAAAATTAACTAATTGAAAAATTTTTGATAAGGGTTTAAGCCTAAAATATTTTCCATGATATCAGTTGAATATGAAATCAGAAAAGTAGGTAACATCGTATTTTAAAAATCTCTGATCTGTAAGTATCTAAAAAAGTAGGATCTGGGCAAATTATATTTATTAGACAATTGTTCAAAAGACATGAAACAGTTATCCAAAAATAAATCATGAAAACATATTATATCCTTTGTTTTCCAAATCAAAAAAGCTTGATCCATGAGGAAGATTGAAAGAAAAAATTAGATATAATAGGACTTGATTTATTCCAACCAAAAATTTACGAAACTGAAACCATATCCGAAATGTATATTTAATTATTGGATTAACCATTTGTTTATTCAGTTTAGAAAAAAAAGACAAGGGAAGTGAGGTCTCCAAGATGGAAGTCAATAAAAATCCTTGTACAGAATTACACTCAAGATTAATCCACTGTGGACTGATGTTATTATCCACATCTTGTGTCCAAAATATTAAATAATGAATATTAATTGCCCAATAATAAAATCTTAAATTCTGCATTGTCAGGCCACTGTTCCTTTTGGATTTATGCAAGTATTTTTTAGTTAGCCTAAGATTTTTATTTTTCCATATATATGATGAAATCTTAGAATCAAAAGTATCAAAAAAAGATTTAGGAATAAAGATTGATACTGCTTGGAAAAGCTATAAAAATTTAGGTAAGATAATCATTTTAATAGCATTGATTCGACCAATCAATGATATAGACAGTAAGGACCATTTAGTAAGCGATTGTTTAACCTGGTCTATTAAAGGTAAAAAAATTGACATTAAATAAATCCTTACTTTTTTTAGTAATCTTAACACCTAGATAAGTAAAATAATCTGTAACCAATCTAAATGGTAAATGTTAATAAATTGGAACTTGCATATTTAAAGGAAAAAGTTCACTCTTATTAAGATTCAGTTTATAACCACAAAAGTTACTAAACTGAGCGAGCAAAGATATGACAGCAGGAATGGATTTCTCAGGATTTGAAATATATAACAAATCATCTGCATATAATGATAACTTGTGTATCACATTTCTGCGGAAAAAGCCAAATATAGAAGGTGAGTCAGGAATAGCAATAGCTAATGGTTCCAGGGCAATATCAAATAACAATGGGCTAAGAGAACAACCTTGCCTAGTGTCCCAAAACAATTGAAAAAAATGATCTTTTATTATTGGTAAGTACCGAAGCCATAGGGGCATAATATATCAATTTAATCCAAGATATAAATTGTGGGCTAAAATTAAATTTCTCAAGCGCCATTCAACTCTATCGAATGCTTTCTTGGCATCCAATGAGATAACACATTCTGGAGTTCTAACTGAGGGAGTATAAACAATATTCATTAATCTCCTAATATTAAAGGATGAATAGTGGTTTTTAATAAGTTCGGTCTGATCAACCAAAATAATTCGAGGCAAAAATTCTCCAATCTAGTTGCCACTATTTTTGAAAAAAATCGTAGAATCTACATTCAATAAGGATATGGGCCTATATGATGTGCATTCAGTAGGATCTTTATCTTTTTTTAAGAATTAAAGAAATAGAGGCACCGTAAAAAGATTCTGGTAATTTTCTTATAAATAATGCATCCTTAAAGATTTAACACAGCTGGAGAAAGTATAGTAGAAAAGGATTTTTAAAATTCTACTGTATAACCATCTGGGCCTGAATTCATTGAAGAAGTAGCATTTTTTATTTCTTGTTCTATAATAGGAGCATCTAATACTAAATGCTCATTAGGTGATAATTTTGGAACATTCAATTTCCTTAAGAATTCATGCATTATAGTAGGGTCATCAGGATATTCTGATTTATATAAGGAGGTATAAAATTCTTGAAATGATTTGTTTATTTCATCATGATCAACCATCAAAGTTCCATCTTGTTTACAAATTGTAATAATCTGATGTTTAACCGAAGCCAATTTCAATTGACTAGCCAATAGTTTACCAGATTTATCACCATATATATAAAACTCACACACTCCATTTGAAGTTGGACCTTTTTTTTATAAAGCACCTGACTAGGAGCAATAGAGTATATCTTGTCAATTGCTTTAATCTTATCAACCAACATACAAATCACTTTATTAATTTGTTCTTTCAGTCCAGCAGAATATGAGATAACCTGTCCACAGATGTATGCTTTAAAAGTGTCCCATAGTACCCTGCTGGAAATTTCATCCATTGAGTTTGTTGAAAAGAAAAAATCAATCTGTTCCTTAATGAAATTTACAAAGTCCGAGTCATGTAATAATACATATTTGAATCGCCATTGTCCAAAACTAGAAGGCAAATCCATTAGTTTAATAGAAAGTTTCAGTGGCGCATGGTCAGAAATGACAATGGAATCATAATTACAGTCAGTAACAGAGGGAATTAGACAAGAGTCAATAAAAAAGTAGTCAATTCTAGATAAACATGAGAAAAGAATGAAAACTCTTTTTCGTTTGGATGCAGAAACCTCCAGATTTCTGAAATTCCAAAATCAAGCATAAAGGAATTAACAAAGGTAGCAGATTTATTTGGAAGCATCTGATTAGACTTAGATCTATCCATTGAAGGATTTAAACAGCAATTATAATCTCTTCCCATTATCAACATTATATCCCATTATAGTCATTTAAATTGGGGACGGGTGTGAATAAGTGTTTAAAAAATTCAGGATAATCGATATTTGGAGCATAAACATTAACAATAACCACTTTTTTATTACAGAGTAGGCCAGTGATTACCAAAAATCTACCATTCAAATCTGAAATTGTTTTGTAATGAACAAATGAAATAGACAAATCTATAAAAATAGAAACACCTTTCACTTTAGCCTGGGAATTCGAATGGTATTGTTAGTCTTTCCAAAACCTGAAAAATGCTGATTTTCCTATTTACTCACATAAGTTTCTTGTACAAAAATGATCTGGGCATTCAGTCTTCAGAATACCTTGAATTTTTGTTTCCATTTAATCGGATGATTTAAACCGTTTGTATTCCATGAAACAAAATTGATAATCTTATCCATCATAATAAGACCAATAATATGGTACATAAAGGGTTAACCAGAATACAAATTCATGAACTCAGAAGAGGGAAAAAGGTTCAAAGAGGAACCGGAAGTTACGACATATCAGGCATTTTAGCAGTTTCGAAATAGCCCAGGTGAAAAAATCTAATCTAAGAAGAAAGAACCCCCCTCTCCCCACCCAAAAAGACCTGGAAACAGCCAGAGATTGGCCAAGAGATAAGCTAAGCCTAAATCTCTCTTGATGGCAGCCCAAAAGATAGAAGTTTGTAAAGGAAAACTACCCATAATTCAAAAAATATGAGGAAAATTATCAAAAAAAACAAGAAAAAAAACTACCGCTACTTTTTAGAAACGGTTTAAATCATGGAGCAGAATACTAAGTGCTATGAACCCCGTAACTGGGTGACTTACTAGCAAAGATAGAGAGGCCCATTGAAGTCTGATGGTACTATTTTTAAAAGTCTTTATTTATAAAGGGGCACAAAAATAAGATTAATACAGACATTCAGAGAAAATACGTCGTCAATACTCAATCTAAAAATGCAGGTATAATAATAATCATCAATTAAGCAATAGCTCTATCGTTTGTCTAGGGGTTATTGTATTGTCCGATGGAAAGATAAAAGTCACTGTCCTTTCAAGCTGCAGCTCTTTGGGTTTAAGAGAGAGACGGTTTGAAACTTGCCCGGGTCTTTATGAGGCCAATCCATTGAGTAGGGAGAGTTGGTTCCCCGTTGTTAGTTCCAAGTCGTTTTCCGTGGTACCAGCCACCAGCCCCCAGGCAAGGGAACTGAACGCACGTGGCTTCCTTCAAATGGCTTCCCGCTATTATGGGATCATTGGTGTTTCTTCTGGTGTGTCTGAGGGGCTGTCCCTACAGCCTCCCCTTTTATCTTAACTCGCCAGGTAGTAGATGTCAATCAGGTTGGGGTGATGCAATCTCTCTCTCAACCAGCCCACTTTGCCCAAGGGCTTGCACGTAGCATAGTCCCCAATCCACAAACGTTGTCTCCAGGAGACAATGGCCAGGTCTCTCTCTCTCATTTCCTGGGTCCTCTGACCCAACCCAATAATGCTCTTGCGATCCTCACAAAGGAGGGGGCTCCCCCGCATCCTTCGGCCCCTCAGAGCTGTGGTGCATTCATAACATAAGATACTAGTATTTCAGAAAAAACAGAAAGCAAGCACCAGTTTATGTTGTCAATTATTATACTCACACATGGACAATTGAAGGTGATGCAGCAGGAAAATAAGGTCTTATGGGAAGAACAAAGCAGGACGACATCTTAAAGTATAAAAAAGAGAGCAAATGTAACTCCAAGAAAAAAAGAAATTGAACACCAAAATATCTACTAAATAATTTCAAAAAAATAAAAAAAAACAGAATGCCAAAAAGAAACAGCAAAGTTAATCTAGAAATACTAAAAATACCTACAGTACAAACCAAAAAGAGAACCCACACATAAACAATTGAAAATGACGCAGCAAGAAAATAAGGTCTTATGGAAAGAAGAAAGCAAAACGACATCTGGAAATGTTAAAAAAAAAGGAGTGAATGTATCTCCGTTCCAAAAAAAAGAAATCAAACAACAAAACATCTGCTAAATAGTATCAAAAAAATGTTAAAAAGCAGAATCCCAAAAGCGAACAGAAAAGTTAATCTAAAAACACTAAAAAATACCTACAGTACAAACCAGAAAAGAGAACCCTCACATTCTAACTGACCCAATCAATAATCTGGTAAATAGCTTAGAAATGAAAGTAAAAACCAAAAAAAAAATGGAACCCAAGTAGTAGAGGAAGATTGCTGGTCAAGAAATTTTTGAGCTTCATTTAATGTCTTGAAGAGACAATGGGAATTATCAGAGAGAACGATCCTCAATCGAGCAGGGAAAAGCAGAGCTGGTTTGAGACCCATATGGAAAAATTCCGACATCAGAGGTTTAAATGCCATTCCTTCCTTCAGAATCTCTGGGCTAAAATCTTCAACGAAGCAGAATTTGAAGTCTTTAAATTCAAACATGCCTTTCCACCGAGCAAAGTGCATCAGATGTTACTTGATATGAACATAATAGAGACAAATAATCACTGGCCATGGATGAGTAGAGTTTGGACGTAATGAGCGATGGACACGGTCGATTAATGGAGGGTCATCCAGGACTTCTTTGCCAAACACATCGAATAAAAATTGAGAAAAGAACTTAATGGGATCACCCTCCTCAACATCTTCAGTGAGCCCAATTATCCATAGTTTCTATCTTCGAGATTAAGTTTCAAGGTCGGTAATGATCTTGAAACAGCTAAATTTTGTTCCAAAGTTGCAATTTTTCAGCCCCTTTGCCGAGCCCCCTCATCAAGTTCCAAAATTATTGCTTGCTGCAGTTCAACTTCACGTTTAAGCGATCTAAAATTATCCTCAACCATCTTTAAAACTCCTTCGAACACGGCAAATTTTCGAGTAAGTTTATCATCTATAAGTTTCCACGTTGCTTCAACAGTTAACGGAGCCTGCTTAGATTGTTTAGAATCACCATCTCTTTTTCCATTAGGATCCGAATCTTTCCCATTTTTTGCTTCTCGTTATCTGGTATTCACTTCCAGTGAATTAAAGTCGAAGTCCAAAAGTATATCTATAACATAAACCTTTTGGTGTAGGTATAAAAGAGAGTAAATAAGGGTGGCTACAAGTAATAAAAGTAAAGGGAATGGAGCGAAGCCAGATTAAACCTCACTCCATGAACACCACCAGGAGACTTCTCGTCTGCCCAACAAACCTGAGGTACTTTTGGGAGCAAATGGCTGCAACTGGTTGGTTGATGTAGTGATATCAGAGTTGTCTGTCTATGATAACTTCATAGAGCACTTTCCCCCTTCATTTGACAATCTGACCTAGTTCCCAGTGGTCTTGTCAATTGCAAGACTGTCTCACCCACACTACAGTTCCAGGCTTGAATTGCTTCATAAGATATAGGAGCAGAATTAGGCCATTCAGCCCATCATTTCATCATGGCTGATCCATTTCCCTCTTAACCCCATTCTCCTGCCTTCACCCTCATGACCTTCCATGCCCTGACTAATCAAGAACATATCCAGCTTTAATGTCCTCTACAGCCGCCTGTGACAACAAATTCCACAGATTCACCACTCTCTGGCTACAGGAAATTCCTCCTCATCTCTTTTTTAATGGACATCCTTCTATTTTGAGGTGGTGCCCTCGGGGCCTGGACTTCCCCATCAAAAGAAACATCCTCTTCACATCCACTCATAGGTTCATGTGTGTTCATGTGCAATATAGCTCTGACCTTCATCTTCTCCAGATAGTCATGAAATAGAGAAAAACCATGGGGTTCGTTGAAAGAAACGAAATCAACCCCCCCACACACAAAAAAGAAAAGGAAACAAAACAGGCAAAAACCAAACTTCTCACCCCCTCCCTCACACAAAAAATCTACCAGATCACCTATAGGAAACACAGCAGCTGGAACATCAACATCTCCACCCCACCATCCCCCACACAAAAAATCTAACAGATCACTCACAGGAAAAACAGCAACTGAAACATCAACCCCACCCCCCCCCCAAAACACATATCCCTCTCACACAAAAAATCTAACAGATCGTCCACAGGAAAAACAGCAGCTGGAACATCAAACCTCCCCCACACACACCCCTCCCTCACACAAAAGCCAACAGATCACCCTCAGAGAAAACCCAAATCCCCAACCCCTCCCTTGCAAATAAAACAACAAATTGCCCACCCAGAATCCCAACCCACCAATCTGCAACAAGAAAGAAAACAGAAGACAGAGAGAACAATATAAACTACAGTCCAATAATCACATAAATCTCAGAATTTCTAAAACATCCTCCCACCAGAAACGAGGAGAATGGCCGCTCAAACTCGGTCTTTCCGCAAAGACTGACAACCACACCGCACACCTGCAGCCTTCCAAAAGCCACCAACCCAGCTACCAACCACTATAACCCATGGTCTCCGCTTCAATCTTTCTCAGCACTTCAAAATGAAGTCGATCATGGCCTCATGCCTCTGGCCTTCTGAATAAGGAAGCCCGTGCTCATGGTCCTCTCTGGGGTCAACTCGAGTGAGATCACTCAATCAAAATCAAAAGTGTACGTCACAGGCTCCAATAGCCTCCAAAACATAATCAAGACAAACTTCAATCACAGCTCACATGATAAACCTTTCATTTCCCAAATCATTCTTATGTCAGCACATCTTTTCTTTAAATAAGGGGCCCAGAACTGTTCAGAATACTTCAAGTGAGGCCTCAACAGTGCCTCACATGGCCTCAGCATTAAAAACTTGCTTTTATATTCTAGATCTCCTGGTATGAATGCTAACATTACTTTTGCCTTCCTCACCACTGATTCAACCTGAAAATTAACCTTTAGGGAATCCTGTGTGAGAGCTTCCTTTGTATCTCGGATTTTTGAATTTTCTTCCCGTTTAGAAAATTGTCTATACTTTTATTTCTTCTACCGAAGTGCATGACCGTACACTCCATTTGCCAGCTCTGCCCATTCTCCTAATCTGTTGAAGTCCTTCTGGAGTCTCTGCTTACTCAACACTACCTGCCCTTCCACCTATCTTTGTATCATCCGCAAATTTGGTCTCAAAGCCATCAATTTCAATATCTAAATCATTGACACACAACGTAAAAAGAAGTGATCCCAACACTGACCAACATGGAACACCACTAGTCACCTGCAGCCAATAGAAATGGCTCCCTTCATTCCTACTATTTGCCTTCTGCCAATCAGCCAATACTCTATCCACGCTAGTATCTTTCCCTGGGATTTTATTTTATTCAAGCCTCGTGTGTGGCGTTTTGTCAAAGCTCTTCTGAAAATCCAAGTACAAAACATCCACAGATTGTCCTTTGTCTTGATGACACCTGCGTACATCACTCCTTTGGTCAACATCTTCTGGATAGATTATGAAACTATCTTTTTCACTTTTATGTTTTTTATGTTTGCTTCTTGTCATGACTGTGATCCTGGACAGTTGGAGCCTGTGTTTTGCTGTTTGGAGATTGTTTGGGTGTTCCAGCGCTCTGCAGTCTGCAAGGGGATTCCAGGAGGCTGAGGCAGTGTGCGTGAATCTCGTAGTGACCAGGCTGCAAGCCAATATTTGATTCCATTCTACCAATTATAGTTTCCATTGTTTACCAATTAAAGCAACGAGGGAGATTGAAGTATCGAAGTGAGTGCGGAGAGTGAGCGCTGGCTGTTTGCCTTTTAATCAGTTGCTCTATACCAGAGAGGGGAAGGCCTAATGCTGCGCTCAGACAATGTTGCCCAGGTTTTTTCTGCATTTTGGATGTGGACTTGGACTACAGACTCTTCCTTTTCAGCCTTATAGTTTTTATATTCTATAGTTTTTCACCCAATCATCTCAGTTTTATGCAAGGAGGGGGATTTGGGGCTCAATGTCCCTGATCCATTTTGTTTGTTTTCTTGTGCAGGAGGAGGGATTTGGAGGTCGATGCACCTGATCTGTTTTGTTCGTTTTTTACTGTGGGAGGGGGGATTTGGGGTTTGATGTGCCTGATCCATTTTGTTTGTTTTTTAGTTTGGGAGGAGTGATTAAGGTTGATGTACCTTATCCATTTTGCTCATTTTTTTTGTAGAAGGAGGGATTTGGGTTTGTTTTCTTGGTTTCATGGCTACCCAGATAACTGGAGAATTTCAAAGTTGTAGACTTTGATAATAAATTAACCTTTGAACTTCTATCCTGCTTGTAATTTCTTCAAAGAATTCCAACAGATTTGTTAGGTAAGATTTTCCCTAAAGGAAACCTTGCTAACTTTGGCCTATTTTGGCATATGCCTTCAAACCACATCCTTAACAATTGACTCCAATGTCTTCCCAGTCACTGAAGTCAAGTTAACTAGCCTATAATTTCCTTTCTTCTGCATCTCTCCCTTCTTGAGAGTGGAGTGACATTTACAATTTTCCAGTCCTCAACTAAAGTCTGTTTAGCAGCTTTTGAGCACCTATTGTCTTGAATATTGGATGCTATGGCAGTATTGCATCCCACACTGTGCACAGTTTTCTTTCCCAAAGTGCTTCAGCTGGAGACTTCCCTGTGAGGACTGGATGTGATGTAATTTGATATGTCACAGGAAGTGTATTGAGAGCCTCAGTCATATTCCTTAACCTCTTGTTTCGGAAGTATTTACAAAATCTTTCTGCTGGCCATTGGATTGTGAATGATATGGAGGTGAGAGGTTTGTGGATAATTCCTATTCTGGCAGAATGCAGCAAACTGCTGTGAAAGAAACAAACGTTTCTGAAGATCTGCAGCAACTGTTGATGGTAGCTTCTGTGTTTTATTGCCCTCTGGCCATTTGGAATAGACATCTACCGGGATAAGGCAAGTACGCCCATTGATTGAGCCAACAAAATCAATATGTACTGAACTCCAAAGTCTGGTAGGTTGTGGATTGACTCGACTTGGATTCTTTGCTGCAACACAACACTGAGTACACAGCTTGCGTAGGATGTGATATCTGTTTATGCCTGGCCAGTACGCAAAGATTTTTGCCAGGGCTTTCATATAATTGGTACTTGGGTGTCCATGGTGGAATTGTTTCAGTACTTTTGGTCAAAGTGTTAGTTGGTTCAGTATTCTGTCTCCAAACATTAAGCAGGAATCTACAGTAGAGGGCGATGTACGATGTCAATGATTGATAGTTGTTTTTGCTATCACCTTGTTGGCCATGACTGGAACCTTTAGCGGTATCTGATACAATCCAATGGACTTTGTGATCAATTGAAATCGTAGCCTTGACTGCGTCCTCAATGTCAGTAGTCTGCCAATTCTGGAGAATCAAAGTCTGGAGAGGGCGACTGCTTGACCAAGGTCCGGAGTTGTTGCCTACTTGATTTCAAAATCATAGTCCACATCAACATCATTGCCCACTTTCATAGACGAACACACCGGGATGACTTTCTTAGACATGACAAAGGCAATGTTGGCATTTATATCAAGGGGAATTGAATATAAAAGCAAGGAGATAATGCTGAGGCTTTATAAGACACCAGTCAGGCCACACTTGGAGTATTGTTAAACAGTTTTGGTCCCCCATATCTCAGAAAGGATGTGTTGTCATTGGAAAGAGTCCAGAAGAGTTTCATGAGGATGATTCCAGGAATGAAGGGGTTAACATATAAGGAGCGTTTGGCAGCTTTGTGCCTGTGCTCACTGGAATTTAGAAATATGAGGGGGGGAGAATCTCAATGATACCTACCGAATGTTGAAAGGTGGATGTGGAGAGGATGTTTACTATGGTGCGGGTATCCAGAACTAGAGGGCCCAGCCTCAAAATTGAAGGGCAACCATTTGGAATAGAGGTAAGGAGGAATTTTTTAGCCAGAGAGTGGTGAATCTGTGGAATGTTCTACCACAGACTGCGGTGGAGGCCAAGTCTGTGGATATATTTAAGGTGGTAGTTGATTGTTTCCTGATTGGTCAGGGCATCAAAGGATATGGTGAGAAGGCAGGTGTATGGGGTTGAGTGGGATCCAGGATCAGTCATGATGGAATGGCAGAGCAGACTCGATAAATGAATGGCCTAATTCTGCTCCTATGTCTAACGAATCCAATGATGGATAACAGTGGTTTTTGAACAGTAGAAAGAGTGAAGCATCTACCATAAAGCATCTTGTGGAATTTCTTCACCACAAAGTTGATTCCTTAGGCTTCCTTCTCAATTTGTCTATAGTTTCTTTCTGCTGTGGTCAGTAATCTGGCTGCTTGTATGACAGCTTTTATGGTACCATTAGGGAAGATATGGGATTTCACAGCACCCTCCCCATAGTTGCATGCATCCATTGTGATGACGATTGGCAACTCTAGGTTGAAATTTATCAGATGTTCAGGTAACAGCATATTGTTCACCTGATCAGAAACCTCTTGCATTGTTTGGTCCATTTCCACGTGACACCCTTGTTGAGCAGGGCATTGAGTGGCTCCCTTAGCCAGGGCATTGTTGAGAGGAATGCTTAATAATAAGTGATTATGCCCAAAAATGATCTAAGGTGCTGACATCTGATGGTGGAGGCATCTTTATGCTATTATGCAATGGGGGGATGTGATGCTTTTGGGATCTGGGTGATGATGGTGGTCATCTATGATGAACCCCAGATACTTCATTGAGGGCATCAGGAGGTTGCACTTTTCTGCCCAAGGTCTTGTAGTTTGTTTAAAAATGTGGCCTACGCATTGGCATTGTTCTGTCTGATGTGCTGATCTATGCCCTTGACAATGATGTTATCAAGATGAACGGTAACACCGTCATTGTCTTCAGCACGGTGACCATAATTTGTTGGAAAATTGAAGGAGCTGCCTTCAGCCCAAAAGGCAGATGAAGGAAGGGAAACAGCTCCTTATGTGTAATGGTGAGAAGCTCCTGTGAATTTTCTTTCTGGAGGTAGCCTTCAACCAAGTCCAACTTTGCAAAATTGTGACCACCATTCAATTTTGCAAAGAGATCTGCAGGTATGGGAATGGGTACTAGTGTGTTTCCAGAGCCACATTGAGACCAATTGAAAAGTCCACAAGTAACCTCACTATACTGCTGACTTCCTTGATAAGGACTATTGGAGCTTCTCAATGTGAGTAGTTGACAGCTTTGATCACACCAGCTTGTTGCATTCAGCTTGTTGCATTTGTTGCACAATTGGTAAGGTTGTATATGGTATTGGTCTTTTGGCACAGAAGCCTGATTTTGTGCCTGAACAGAAATGGAGTTCTGCTTGCAGTTTAGTGCAAAGATCTTGAAACACTGCTACAGAGCACTGTTGCAGTTGTGGTTGTATGATCTCACATACTGATGTGTGAGTTTGAATCCCAGCCTTGCTGCCAGGTTGTTTTGTTCACTGAAGCTAGGAGATAGAACAAAGCCAGAACATGAAATAATCTTTTATTCAGCAGTGTATCTAGAGCACAACTATTTAAATGGCTTACTGAGGAATAAGTGAGACATTAAAAACAATGACCAATCAGTGAAAGTTAGTCTGGGATTGGTTGCCAGCCAACCAATAGGCATTCATTGTTTAGACTTGCCGTAACAGAATCCATGTTGGCCTGCCTGATTGAACCACTTCTATCTAGATGTCTCACTATTTTTTCCTTAATGATAGCTTCAAGCATTTTCCCAACTACAGACATTAAGCCAACTGGTGTATAGTTACCCATATTTTGTCTATATCCTGATTCCAATAGTGGCGTGACATTTGCTGTTTTCCAATCCACCAGAAATTTTTGGTATATTTTCACCAACACAAACACACATTACAAAAATTTACCTTTCCAGCTACTACAAGCTTAAAGCTCTTTCATTCATTTCTGCTCTTTCATTGTTTCGCATCAGGAGAAAAATCGTAAATACAAGAAAGTCTGCAGTTACTGGAAATCCAAAGCAACACACACCACATGCTGGAGGAATTCAGCAGGTTAGGATTCCTGAAGTCCTGAAGAAGGATATCAACCCAAAACTTCGACCATCTATTCATTTCCATAGATATCTGAGTTCCTCCAGCATTTTGTGTGTGTTTCTCTGGAGAAAAACCTGTTTATTTTGAAATGCTGAATGTAAACCTTCTCTAATTTATTTCAGCGGTGTACTGTGACTACTTTAACTCCCGTCAGCTGGATTCCACCATGGCTGAGTATGCTCAGAATGCTAAATCTAAGTGGCGTTACCTGCCATGTCTGTGCCAGGCCAACATTCACATCTTTGGGAAGTTTAATATGGAGGGTAAGGCTGCTGATCATTTATTTGTACTTGACAAAATTAGAGAACCATATGCATTCATCTAGATGAACAAAGCCCGATGTGACCTGATGAAGGAATTGGCTGGATAGATAGATAGATACTTCATTGATCCCAAAGGAAATTAAGGTGACACAGGATATACAGATATTAGAAGAGAAGTAGAAAAAATAAAAATTAAGTTACCTGAAACAGTCTAACAGGAGGGGGTCATCACTTCCCCAGCTATAGGCAGACTCATTATACAGCTTATAGTGAATGAATCTATAATTCCTTCAATGACCTCTTATAGCACTTTCTAAGGCAGCACAGTTGTCAATCTATTAATAAATCTGCTCCTCTGTTCAACCAAGGTTGTATGCAGAAGATGAGAAACATTTTCCAGAATTGCCAGGCTTTTCCATAGGGGCCTTTGTTTTACCAGAGCCTCCATCGTGACCAGTTTGACTCCTATGACAGAATCAGTCTTTCTAATCAGTTTATTGAGCCTGTTGGCATCACTTGTATTGACGCCATTGCCTAACGCATCACCATATAGAAGATTGTACTGGCAACAACAGACTGGTAGGACATATGAATATTCTTGTGAATGAAAATAATTCAATTCCTTCAAATAAAACTGAACACGGCCACATGCCCAATATGAAGATTTCATATATCAGATTATTTTGCATATAATGTTAATGAATATTTCTCTATAGTCATAGGCATAAATTTCTACTAAAGAAGTTAAATTGGTTTCTGGTGATTCAACTTTTACAAAAGTCTGCAGTCAGTAATGAAATCCAACATTTTCATTAAAGGTTGCTACATCTGTGGTAAAGAAGAATACTTTCATGAAGACTTAAAACGTTGTGTGTCATGTGGTAAGTCTCCTTACACTGTTCTTGGTAAAAAATGTCATTGTTATTTCCTGTCACATGCTTTCCTTTTCTACCTGTATCCTTGATATCCCTTGAAACCGAGGGTTCCCCAGACTTGCTTTCCTCACTGACCCCTGATCCTGATGGTCCAGTCTCCCCAGCTTTCTCCACAGCACTGACCCTTCCAATCTTCCACCACTCCTACCTGAAGCATTTCTAAATTGGGTACAGCAACAGAGAGAGAGGAATTTGAACAAATTGTGCATTGAAAATTGAAGGACGGAGAAAGAAAATGTTCAATAAAGAATGCATTATCTAGGGCTTTTTTTAAAAAAAGAAGCAGAGTACAAGAAGTTTGATATTATACAATAAATGGCAGGAGCCTTAGGAGTATTCATGTACAGAGGGATCTTGGAGTGCCATATATAGCTCCCTGAAAGTGGCAACACAAGTAGAAATGGTGGTAAAGATTGGCAGCCATCATCATACAAGGCCATGAGTATAAAAGTCGGAAAGTCACGCTGCAGCTGTATAAGACATGGTTAGGCAACATTTGGAGTTCTGTGTTCACTTGTTGTGCCTCTCTACAGGAAGGATGTGGAGGCTTTGTAGAGAGTGCAGAAGAGGTTTATCAGAGTGTTGCCTGGATTGGAGAATATTAACAATAAAGAGAAGTTGGAGATTGGACAGTTTCCAATGATGCGCAGATGCTGAGGCGTGAATTACTAGTTCATATAGTTATGTTAGGCATACTGAGAATAGTCTGTCAGACTCCTTTTCTCAAGGTGAAATGTCAAACACTAGATGCATAGCTTTAAGGTGAGAGTGGGTATTTCTAAAGGTGCTGTGTGTGGCAAGCATTTACGCAGAGTCAGGATTCCTGGGGTGCACTGCCCAGAAAGAGGTAGAGTCAGATATTGAAGGAACATTTTAGAGACATAGCAGCGATTTGAAGTCTACAGGCCATGTGCTGACAGATGAGATTAGTTAGAGACACTTAGGCATACCCACAGCAGTGATTTGAAGCTTACAAGCCATATGCAGGCAGCTGAGATTATTTAGACTGCCATCATGCCTGGCACAGGTTTTGTGGGTCTGTACTGCACTGTTCTATGTTCAATCATGCTCTTTTACGAACCATTATTCACCCACTTCTGGAGTATCTAGTCCTTTCTGATTGCCACACTTTGGGAAAGATGTGAAGACTTTAATGAGTTGACCTCATTTGAACGTACAAAATTGCAGCAGGATGTAAGAAATATTAAACATTATGAAGAATATAGTGAGAGTGGGTTATGAGAAAATGTTGAAGAAAAGTGGAGAAAGGACAATTGCACTTTGCAAAAGAACCAAAACTGACATGACGTAAAGCTTCTCTTTATACAAGGTGGTTGGGATCTGTAATGCTCAGTCAGTGGAGTAGTAGAGCCAGCTTCGATGTAAATATTATTCAGAAGGAAGACTGGATAATTATCTGAATCAGTGCACACAAAATGCGGGAGGAACTCAGCAAGTCAGGTTACATATATGGAAAGGAATGAACAGTTAACATTTCCGGCCAACACCCTGACTCTGTATCTGGAAGGAAAGTATTTACAAGGTTATGGACTAAAATAAGGGACTTGGAGCCAACTGTTTTCTTACATAGAGCTACCATATGAACCATAGCATCGATCCCTAATCTTCCATCACCACAAAATTTTAACCTCAAAAGCTACAGCTGCCAAACAAACCAATTATCAACCAGAATGCCTGGTTCTGAACCCAAAATATTACTCGGCTTATTTTTCTACAGACACAAAGTAATTTTTTTGTCTTGCTTGTAATTCCCAAATCTTATGAACTTTCTAGCTTATCTTCATCTCTTTCAACTGCCCTTATCAAAATCCAGCTTTCCAGTTTCCGTCTCCAAAATCCAGACACTGTCTTTCCCCTTCTCCAGCCACTCCTTCTGCCCATCATCCACACACCCCTCCCACCACGCACCCTCCATCATTGTTGCCATCTGCCCTCCTCAATTCCCTTTTCTGATTGCATGCTCCACCTACCTCATTTATTAGACTCCATTTTCTGCAGCCCTGTGTTGCCTCCACATATTACCTTTGGAGTGAAGGAGGGTGCTTGGTGATTTGATAGAGGTGTATAAGAGACATAGATCAAGTGAACCGCTAGCACCTTTTCCTGAGGGCAGAAATGAGTAATACGAGGCGTTATAATACCAAGGTGACTGGCGAAAAGTAAAGTATAGGGTGAATGTCAGATATAGCTTTATAACACAGAAAATTGTGGGTGTGTGGTATGCCCTGCTGGGAATATGATGGAGTATGATAGTTAAAAAAATTCTTAGGTAAGCACATGGATGAAAAATAAATGGAGGGAGGGGGTATATTGATCTTAGTGTCAATTAAAAGGTCAGCACAACATCGTGGGCCAAAGAGCCTGTGCTGTTCTGTGTTCAGTCAGAATCTTCTCCCCTTCATATCTGTAGAAATTTGCAAGTGTCTTTGATGACCCATGTGTCTAACATCAAAAGACATAAGTTTAAGACCATAAGACATAGGAGCAGAAATTGGCCATTTGGTCCATCAAGTCTACTCAATCATTGAGTAGCTGTGCTACTCAATCATGGCCGATCCTTTTTACCCCTCCTCAGCCCACTCCCCAGCCTTCTCCACAGCATCTTTGATGCTGTGTCCAATCAAGAATCTATCAATCTCAGCATTAAATACACTCAACGACCTGGCCTCCACAGGTACCTGTGGTAGCAAATTCCACAAATTCACCACCCTCTAGCTAAAGTAATTTTTCTGCATCTCTGTTTTCAATGGATACTCTTCTTGTCCTGGACTCTCCCATCATGGTGAACATCCTTTCCACATCTACTGTGTCCAGGTCTTTCAACATTGAAAAGATTTCAATGAGATCCCTCCTCATCCTTCTAAATTCCAGTGAGTACAGACCCAGAGCCATCAAATGTTCCCAGAAGCATTCTTGTGAACCTCATCTGAACCCTCTCCAATGCCAGCAAATCTTTTCTAAGATAAGGAGCCCAAAACTGTTCACAATACTCAAGGTGGGGTCTTATGAAGCCTCAGCATCAGATTCCTACTCTTGTATTCTAGTCCTCTTGAAATTAATGCTAACATTGCATTTGCCTTCCTCACCACCAACTCAACCTGCAAATTAACTTTTAGGATGTCTGGCACAAGGTCTCTAAAATCCCATTGCATCTCAGAATTTTGGATTTTCTTCCTGTTTAGAAAATAGCCTGCACATTTATTTTTTCTACCAAAGCATGACCATGCATTTTCCAACATTGTATTTAATTTGTCAGTATCTTGCCCATTCTGCTAATCTGCCCAAGTCCTTCTGCATCCTACCTGTTTCCTCAACACTACCTGTCCCTCCACCAATCTTCATGTCATCTGCAAACTTGGCAACAAACTTGACAGCCAACCAGAAAAGGATCCTTTTATTCCCACTCACTACCTCCTACCAATCAGCCAATGCTCTAACCATGCTAGAAACTTCCCTGTAGTACCAATGGTTCTTGACTTGGTAAATATTTCATGTGTGGCATCTTGTCAAAGGCCTTCTGAAAATCCAAATATACAATATTCACTGTATCCCCTTTATCTATTCTATGTGTAATCTCCTCAAAGGTTTCCAACAGGTTCATCAGGCAAGATTTTCCCATAAGGAAGCTATGCTGACTTTGTCCTATCTTGTTCTGTGTCACCAGGTACTCCATAACCTTATCCTTAACAATTGACTCTAACATATTACCAATCACTGAGGTCAGACTAACAGGTCTATAATTTCCTTTTTGTTGCTTCCCTACTTTCATGTTTTTTTTTTCGCTTTCTGAGCATATTCTCCTTTTTCATAGTAATTGCATTCTCTTCTCTTCCCTCACACCTTTCAACACCTGGCACACTGCTAGAGGTTATGACTGATGCAAAATATTCATTTAGTTCATCTGCCATCTCCTTGTCCCCTCCTATTTATTTTTCCAGCCTCATTTTCTAGCAGTCCTATATCCACTCATCTCTCTTTTATTGTTTACCAACTTGAAAAGGCTTTTTTTAATCCACCTTGAATTTGTTTGCTAGCTTGCTTTTCTATTTAATCTTTTCCCTCCTAATGATTCTTTTGGTTGCTTTTTGTAGGTTTTTAAAAGCTTGCCAATTCTCTATCTTCCCACTACTTTTTGATTTGTTGTATTCCTCTTTTGCTTTTACATTAGCTTTGACTTCCCTTGTCAGACATAGTTGTACTATTTTGTCATTTGAGTATTTCCTTGTTTTTGGAATACATCTATATTGTGCACCTTCCTCAGTTTTCCCAGAAATTCAAGCCATTGCTGCTCTGCGATCATCCTTGCCAGAATCTCCTTCCAATTTACTTTGGCCAACTCCTCTCTCATACCACTGTAATTTCCTTTACTCACTGAAATACTGCTACGTCAGACTTCATTTTCTCCCTATCAACTTTCAAGTTGAACTCAATCATATTGTGATCACTCCCTCCTATGGGTTTGTTTACCTTAAGCTCCCTAATCACCTCCGGTTCTTTGCATAACACTCAGTCCAGTAGAGTTGATTCCCTAGCAGGCTCAATGATAAACTGCTCTATAAACCCATCTCATAGGAATTCAACAAACTCACTGTCTTGTGATCGATTACCATCCTGATTTCCCCAATTAACCTGCATGTTAAAATCTCCCTTGACTATCGTAACATTGCCCTTTTGACTCACCTTTTCTATTTCCCATTGTAATCTGTAGTCCACATCCCAGCTACAGTTGGGAGGCATAAATATACAGTGCCTATTAAAAGTACTCAACCCCCCTGGAAGTTTTCATGTTTTATTCTTCTACAGCGTTGAATCACAGTGAATTTAATTTGGCTTTTATGACACTGATCAACAGAAAAAGATCCTTTCACGTGAAAGTGAAAACAGTTCTTTAAAAAGTGATCAAAATTATTAAGAAAATAATTGATTGCATGAGTGTTCACTCCCTTCAAGTCAGTAATTAGTAGATGCACCTTTGGCAGCAATTACAGCCTTGAGTCTGTGTGCATAGGCCTCTTGTTCCAAGTCTATACGGGTATCCATCCCCCTCTTTTCCTTCGCTACATTGACGACTGCATGGGCGCTGCCTCCTGCACGCATGCTGAGCTCGTTGACTTCATTAACCTTGTCTCCAACTTTCACCCTGCCCTCAAATTTACCTGGTCCATTTCCGACACCTCCCTCCCCTTTCTTGATCTTTCTGTCTCCATCTCTGGAGATGGCCTATCTACTGATATCTACTATAAGCCTACAGACTCTCACAGCTACCTGGACTATTCCTCTTCCCACCCTGTCTCTTGCAAAAATACTATCCCCTTCTCACAATTCCTCCGTCTCTGCTGTATCTGCTCTCAGGATGAGGCTTTTCATTCCAGGATGTAGGAGATGTCTTCATTTTTTTAACAAAGGGGCTTCCCTTCTTCCACCATCAACTCTGCTCTCAAACGCATGTCTCCCATTTCCCACACATCTGCCCTCACCCCATCTACTCGCCACCCCACTCGGGATAGGGTTCCCCTTGTCCTTACCTACCACCCCACCAGCCTCCAGGTCCAACGTATAATTCTCAGTAACTTCCGCCATCTCCAACAGGATCCCACTACCAAACACATTTTTCCCTCTCCCCCCCTTTCTGCTTTTCGCAGGGATCGCTCCCTACACGACTCCCTTGTCCACTTGTCCCCCCATCCCTTCCCACCGATCTCCCTCCTGGCACTTACCCTTGTAAACGGAACAAGTGCTACACCTGCCCTTACACTTCCTCCCTCACCACCATTCAGGGCCCCAGACAGTCCTTCCAGGTGAGGCAATGCTTCACCTGTGAGTTGGCTGGTGTGGTATACTGCATCCGGTGCTCCTGGTGTGGCCTTTTATAGATTGGTGAGACCCGACGCAGACTGGGAGACCGTTTCGCTGAACACCTATGCTCTGTCTGCCAGAGAAAGCAGGATCTCCCAGTGGCCACACATTTTAATTCCACATCCCATTCCCATTCTGATATGTCTATCCATGGCCTCCTCTATTGTCAAAATGAATCTAAACTCAGGTTGGAGAAACAACACCTTGTATACCGGCTGGGTAGCCTCCAACCTGATGGCATGAACATTGACTTTTCTAACTTCCGTTAATACCCCTCCTCCCCTTCTTACCCCATCCCTGACATACTTAGTTGTTTGCCTGTTCTCCATCTCCCTCTGGTGTTCCCCCCCCCCCTTTCTTTCTCCTGAGGCCTCCCGTCCCATGATCCTTTCCCTTCTCCAGCTCTGTATCACTTTCACCAATCACCTTTCCAGCTCTTAGCTTCATCCCACCCCCTCCGGTCTACTCCTATCATTTCGCATTTTCCCCTCCCCCCACTACTTTCAAATCTCTTACTATCTTTCCTTTCGGTTAGTCCTGACGAAGGGTCTCGGCTCGAAACGTTGACAGCACTTCTCCCTATAGATGCTGCCTAGCCTGCTGTGTTCCACCAGCATTTTGTGTGTGTTGTTTGCATAGGCCTCTATCAGCTTTGCACATCAGGACACTGCAATTTTTCCATACTCATCTTTACAAAACTGCTCAATCTCTGTCAGATTGCTTGGGGACCGTGAGTGAATAGCCCTTTTCAAATCCAGCCACAAATTCTCAATTGGATTGAGGTCTGGACTCTGACTTAGCCACTCCAGGATATTAACAATCCTGTACAGCTTTGGCTTTATGCTTGGGGTCATTGTCTTGCTTGAAAACAAATCTTCTCCTAAGTTGCATTTCTATTGCAGACTGATTCAGGTTTTCCTCCAGGATTTCCCATATTTTGCTGCATTCATTTTACCCTCTACTTCACAAGCCTTCCAGGGCCTGCTGCAGTGAAGCAGCCCCATAGCATTGATGCAGCCACCACCATGCTTCACAGTAGGGATGGTGTGTTTTTGATGATGTGTGGTTTTTGACTTATGCCAAACGTAGCACTTAGTCCAATGGCCAGAGAGCTCAATTTTGGTTTCATCAGACTACAGAACCTTCTTCCAGCTGACTTCAGAGTCTCCCACATACCTTCTGGTAACCTCTAGCTGAGATTTCATAGGAGTTTTTTTCAATAGTGGTTTTCTCTTTGCCACTCTCCCATAAAGCTAGGACTGGTGAAGCACCAGGGCAACTGTTGTAGTCTGTGCAGACTCTCCCATCTCAGCCACTTGTAAATGCTCTAGAGCTGTCATTGGTCTTTTGGTGGCCTCCCTCACTAGCCCCTTCTTGCATGATCACTCAGTTTTTGAGGACTGCCTGATCTAGGCAGATTTACAGCTGTTTCATATTCCTTCCATTTCTTGGTGATTGACTTAAGTGTACTATGAGAAATATTCAGTTATTTAAAAAATTTCTGAGATGTATCCATCTCCTGACTTGTGGTTTTCAATAACCTTTTCACGGAGTTGCTTGGACTGTTCTTTGCCTATATGGTGTAGTTGTTGCCAGGATACTGACTAACCAGCGGTTGGACGTTCCAGATCCAGGTGTATTTTTACTACAATCCACTGAAACACTCTGACTGCACACAGGCGATCACTATTTAACTAATTATGACTTCTAAAACCAATTGGCTGCACCAGTGATGATTTTGTGTGTCATATTAAAGGGACTGAATACTTATGCAATCAACAACACACACAAAATGCTGCTGGAACACAGCAGGCCAGGCAGCATCTATAAGGAGAAGCACTGTCGACGTTTTGGGCTGAGACCCTTCGTGAGTGCCTGGCCTGCTGTGTTCCACCAGCATTTTGTGTGTGTTGTTGTTTGAATTTCCAGCATCTGCAGATTTCCTCGTGTTTGCACTTATGCAATCAATTTTTTTTGTGTTTTATATTTGTAATTAATTTAGATTGCTTTATAGAGATCTATTTCCACTTTGACACGAAAAGTCCTTTTCTGTTGATCAGTGTCAAAAAAGCTATATTAAATCCACTGTGACTCAATGTTGTTAAACAATAGAACATGAAAACTGCCAAGGAGGGGTGGGTAAAAACTTCTTATAGACACTGTAACTGCCATCAGGGTCCTTTTACCCTTGCAATTTCTGAACTCAACCCACAAGGATTCAACATCTTCTGATCCTATGTCACGTCTTTCTAATGATTTGATACAATTCTTTACCAGCAGAGCCATGCCACCATGCTACCTTCCTATCCTTCAGATACAACATGAAACCTTGGACATTCAGCACCCAACTACAACTATCCTTCAGCCATGATTCAGTAATACCACAACATCATACCTGACAATCTTTAAAAGCACAACAAGATCATCAACTTTATTTCTTATACTCCGTGCTGTATTTGCTACCCTTTTTGGTTCTGCAACCCTAATACACTAATACCTTGATGTCTGCAACTTTGTCTTATCATCTACCTGTCCTTTCTAACAGTCTGACTGCACGCTATCTTTGCTTATTTACCATCCGTTTTATCCTGAGTCTCATCACTCCAGTTCCTACCCCCCCCCCACCAAATTAGTTTAAACCCTCCCCAACAGCTCTAACAAATCTGCCCACAGGAATTTGCCTGTATGATATTATTGGTGTACACCATTATAATGGAAACAATTGTTAATGTACACCTCTCATGTCTGGTTTATTTATGCTTTTTTAAAATAACTCAGAATAATAAATTTTAAGTGCTTGTCTACACCACTTACATTTGAACCCCTGTCTCATATTCCTTCTCAGGAAAGCCTCGTGTACTTACATCACCAGGTAGGAAATAATTTTGATATATCACCATTTATTGAAATCACGGCCATACTTGCACTTCAATTATGGAACTGGTGTAAAGCATTTTGTCCAAGCATGAACAAAGGGGCCAAACTCCATGGATGTGCTACAAATGGTTCCTTCAATATCAGAGCAGAAATTGGCCAAGTGTGAGCTAAACAACCCTAACAATCTGTTTTTGCCTGTCGAAGGGAAACTTAATCTTTGCACTGATTAACGTTTTGCATGAGGAACGATATTGAAGACTAATCAGCCCAGCCAAGGAAATCACTGCAAAAGTTTCATTGATGATTAGTGCTCAATGGAAGAAGTGAAGATGTTCACTGATTTCACAACCCATTAGAAAACAAGGTATACCAGTATACAGCCAGGCCTGGACAATATTCGGGTATGGGCTGATATTTGGCAATTAACCTTCACAGTACATCAAGATATTAAGGCATCTAATCACATCCTGCTGACATTCAATTATGTTTTCATTGCTGATCACCATCAGCAGGGTGAAGATGGTCCTCAACAATGTGTAAATCTAAGACCAAGGAGCTGGGTATCCTGCAGCATTGAAGTCTGCAAACCCTTTTCTCCAACCACTGCACTTGGATGAGTGTGGCTCCATTCAGAGCAAAGCAGTTCCTTTAACCATTAACACAGTTTCCTGGGTTGTACACTGAAACTACTTTGTGTATCATTTATAAAATGCATTGCAGTCACTCCAACAATACCTCCCTCATCCATGATGGCTACTGTCAGGAAGGACAAGGGCAGAAGGCACTTGTGGCCAGGCTGCAATGTGAGTCACAGCCCATCCTGACGTCATCATTGCTGGACCTACCTTCTGGAGTCTATGGAAGCAATGGGGGAGCACAGCTAAGTAGCGGGTAAGAATAAGGAAATGTTTAAAATAATTTCTACATAAGGATGCCAAATTACAATTACTTAAATATAGCAGTGACGCAGGATCAAGTGCATGATGTGAGAGCTAGTGGACACTATTGTGGTCCCAGGTGACCACATCTGCAGCAAGTGGTTGATGCTCGAAGTAACTTAAACTCAGAGCTGATGACCTGGAATCAGAGCTTCAGATACAACACTGCATTGATGGAGAATGGCACTGTATTTTAAGAAGTAGTTACACCCAACAACCAATCTGGGCTGTGATCAGGGCAAGAGTGTGTAACTGTGGGTGAGGCAGATAGGGGAATCCAAGAGCTTGTGTTGGAGCAGCCTCAGCCCTTCAGTCCAGCAGCTCTGAGGTTCTTGCTCTCTCTGCAGATGGGAGAACTATTTGTGGCACGGTTGCTCAGGGAGGGGCAGAGGGAAGAGAATGCAGTAGTAATTGGGAATAGCATACTCTGGGATTAGACACCTGGAACAAGAGGGCAGAGTATTGTCTGAACAGTGTCGAGTTAGGTAAGGGAGAAATGCAAAGAGACCTAGGAGTCCTAGTTCATCAGTCAATGAAGGTGAATGAGCAAGTGCAACAGGCAGTGAAGAGGTCAAATGGAATGTTGGCCCTTGTTACAAGGGGAATTGAATACAAGAGCAAGGATGTTCTTTTGCATTTGTACAGGGCCCTGGTGAGACCACACCTGGAATATTGTGTACAGTTTTGGTCTCCAGGTTTAAGGAAGGACATTCTGGCAATTGAGGAAGTGCAGCGTAGATTCACTAGGTTGATTCCTGGGATGGCAGGGCTGTCTTACGCAGAGAGATTGGAGAGATTGGGCTTGTACACGCTGGAATTGAGGAGATTGAGAGGTGATCTGATTGAAACGTTTAAGATAATTAAAGGATTTGATAGGATTGAGGCAGGAAATATGTTCCAGATGTTGGGAGAGTCCAGTACCAGAGGGCATGGATTGAGAATAAGAGGTCAGTTATTTAAAACAGAGTTGAGGAAGAGCTTCTTCTCCCAGAGAGTTGTGGAGGTGTGGAATGCACTGCCTCGGAAGATGGTGGAGGCCAATTCTCTGGATGCTTTCAAGAAGGAGCTGGATAGATATCTGATGGATAGGGGAATCAAGGGATATGGGGACAAGGCAGGGACTGGGTATTGATAGTGAATGATCAGCCATGATCTCAGAATGGCAGTGCAGACTCGAGGGGCCGAATGGTCTACTTCTGCACCTATTGTCTATTGTCTATTGTCTATTGGAGCATTGCACAGCACGGAGTTCAATTCCAGTGCAGTGTGTAAGGACTTTGTACATTCTCTCAGTGAACCACATCGGTGTCCTCCAGCTGCTCCAGTTTCCTCCCACAGTCCAAAGACATACGGATCAGGAGGTTAGTTGGTCATTCTGAATGGCCCTGTGATGAGACTGCTGTCAAACAGATGGGTTGTTTGGCGGTGCAGCTCCTTAAGCTTAAAGGGCCTGTCTCATTCAGTATTTCAATCAAAAATCTCATCTGTCCTGCAGAGAGACTTGGGGTGAGAGGAGAAAGATCCAGTTATCATGCTCCATGTGGGTACCAACAACGTAAGAAGAACAAAGAAAGGTACTGCTGAGGGAATTTGAACAACAAGGGACTAAATTAAAACTCTAGACTGTTGCCTGAACCACATGCTAATTCGCATAGGGTTAATAAGTTCAGAGAGTTAAAATGGTGTGAGAGAACTGGTAGAATTTGTAGAATATTGGCACCATTACTGGGGAAGACAATCTCCTGCCTTCTTCCCGTATCTCTTCATGCCCTGACCAATCAAGAATTTATCAACCTCTGCCTTAAATATACATAAAAAAAGACTTATCTGCACAGCTACCTGTGGCAAAGAATTCCACAGATTCACCACACCCTGGATAAAGAAATTTCTCCTCATCTCCATTCTAAAAGGATGCCCCTCTATTGTGAGGCTGTGCCCTCTGGTCTTAGACTCTCCCATCACAGGAAACATCCTCTCCACATCTGCTCTTTCAATGCCTTTCAACATTCAATAAATTTCAATGAGAGCACGCCTCATTCTTCTTAATTCTAGTGAATGCAGCCCAGAGCCATTAAACACTATTCACATGACAAGCCATTCAATCCTGGAATCATTTTTGTAAACCTCCTTTAAAACCTCTCCAGTTTCAAAACATCCTTTCTAAGGTAAGGGCCCCAAACTGCTTGTAATACTTCAAGTGAAGCCTCACCAGTGCTTTATAAAGTCTCAGCATTACATCCTTGCTTTTATATTCTAGTCCTCTTGAAATGAATGCTAACATCACATTTGGCTTCCTCACCACAGACTCAACTTGCAAATCCTGTACAAGGAGTCCCAAATCCTTTTTTGCCTCAGCTTTTTGTATTTCCTCCCCATTTAGAACATAGGGAACCCTTTCATTTCTTCTACCAAAGTGCATGACCATACATTTCCTGACGCTATATTCCATCTGCCATTTATTTGCCCACTCTCATAATTTAAGTCTTTCTATAGGCTCTCTACTTCCTCAAAACTACTTGCCCTGCCACCTATCTTCATGTCATATCCAAACTTTGCAACAAAGCCATCAATTCCATCAGGACATATAATGTAAAATGAATCAGTCCCAAGCCAGACCCATGTGGATCACTAGTCACCAGCAGTCAACCAGAAAAGGTTCCGATCAGCCACTGCTTTATCCATGCTATAACCTTTTCTGTAATAGCATGAGCTTGTAGCTTGTTAAGCAACCTAAGTGATACTTTTTCAAAAGCCTGAAAATCTAAGTACCAGTACACAACATCAACTGATTCTCCTTTGTCTAGCCTGCTTGTTGTTTCTTCAAAAAAATTCTAACAGATTTGTCAGGCAAGATTTTTCCTTGAAGAAAGCATGCTGATTATGACCTATTTTATCAAGTGCCTCCAAGTACCCAGAAGTTACATCCTTAGCAACCAATTCCAACATCTTCCCAACCACTGAGGTCAGTCTAACTGGCCTATAATTTTCTTTCTTCTGCCTCTCTCCCTTCTTGAAGAGTGGAGTGATAATTTGCAATTTTCCAGTCTTCTGGAACCATTCCAGTATCTAGTGATTCTTGAAAGATCATTGCTAATGCTTCTACAATCTATTCAGCCACCCCTTTCAGAACTGTGTGGTGTACACCGACTGCTCCAGGTGACATCTACCTTTAGACCTTTCAGTTTCCCAAGACTCTAGTTCTGGTAACTTCACACACATCATGACCCCTGACACCTGGTCTTTCCACCGTACTGCTAGTGTCTTCTGCAGTGAAGACTGATGCAAAATACTTATTCAGTTCATTCGCCATTTCCTTCTCACCCATTGCTACCTCTCCAGCATCATTTTCCAGTAGTCCAATATCTACTCTCACCTCTCTTTTACATGTTATGTATTCAAAGAAATTTTTGATATCCTCTTTAATATTATTGGCTAGCTTACTTTCATATTCCTTCTTTACCTTCTTAATGACTTTAGTTGTTTTCTGTTGGTTTTTGAAAGCTTCCCAATCCTCTAACTTCCCACCAGTTTTTGCTCTATTATATGCCCTCTCAGGCTTTTATGTGGGCTTTCACTTCTCTTGTTAACCAGTTGTCATCTTTCCTTTGGAATATTTCTTACTCTTTGGGATGTAGTGGGAAGGAGAAAATTGTTCCAATGTAACAGGTTCCACCAGAGCAATGCTGAGACAGGGTCCTGGTAAATCACATAACTGGGGTTGTGGATAGGGCTTTAAACAAAATAGATGGGGAATTGGAAAAGTGTGGATAAGTAAAAGGAATCTACAGAAGCCTCCAGAATAAAGAACAAGACAAAATTAAGAAATTGGTAAGAATCTAATTTTAAACAACATGCAATCAAATTTGAGAAGATGAGTGGTGAATACAAGACAGGTGTTAATATTTGAGAGCATGCAGTGTACAAAATAAGGTAGATGAACTTAGAGCACAGCTAGAAATTAGTAGGTATAACAACGTGGGCATCACTGGGTCATAGCTGAAGGAAGCTCATAGCTGGGAACTAAATGCCCAAGAATACACATTCTATCAAATAGGCGGGCAGGTTGGCAAATGGGGATGGATGGCATTATTGGTTAAAAATTGAAATCATATCCTGAGAAAGAAGTGACATTAGATCAGTAGATGCAAAACCCTTGTGAGAAGAGTTAAGAAACTGAAAAGGTAGAAGGACTCTGATGGCAGTCATATACAAATAGTAACCAGGATGCGGGATACAAATTCCAATGGGAGATAGAAAAGGCATGCTGAAGAACAATGTTACGATGGTCATGGTGGATTTAAATATGCAGTCTCATCAGAAGGAAGAAGCATTCTAAAAGGAGGATGAGACAACTGTAGCTGAGAAGGAAAGACAAAGATAACACTAACAGAAGAGAGGGCATATAATAGAGCAAACAGTAGTGGGAATTTGGAGGATTGGGAAACATTTAAAAACCAACTGAAGGCAACTGAAGAAAACAATATGGAGAGAGAAGATGAAATATGAAGGTAAATAGTCAATAATATAAAACAGGGTTCCAAAGACTTTTTCAGATACATAAAGAGTAAAAAAAAAGATAAGAGTGGACTGCAGATAAGTGAGACTGGAGAAGTAGAATAGGGAAACTGAATAAGTATTTTGCTTCAATCTTCATTGTGGAAGACACCAACAGTATGCCAGAGATCTGAGAGTCAGGAAGCAGAGGTGAGTGTAATTGCTATTTCTAAGAAGAAGGTGCTTGAAAAGCTAAATGTTCTGAAGGTAGATAGGTCATTTGGACCAGATGGACTACACATCATGGAGCTGTAAGAGGCAGTTGAAATGACTGTGGAGGCATTAGTAGTGATCTTTCAAGAATTGATTAATTAGACTATAAAACAATAAGACATAGGAGAATTAGACAATTTGGTCCATCGAGTCTGCTCTGCCATTCTATCATGGCTGATCCATTTTCCTCTCAGCCACAATCTCCTGCCTTCTCCCTGCGACCTTTGATGCCCAGCCTAATCAACAACCGAACAACCTCTGCCTTAAGTGCACCCAGTGACCTAGCCTCCACAGCCACGTGGGGCAACAAATTCCACTAAGTCACCAAACTCTGACTAAATAAATTCCTCCATATCTCCATTCTAAATGGGCGTCCTTCTATTCTGAGGCTGTGCTCTCTGGTCCTAAACTCCACAGCCATAGGAAACCTCCTATCCATATCTACTCCATCTAGACCTTTCAACCCTTGACAGGTTTCAGTGAGATACCCCCTCATTCTTGTAGTGAGTCAAGGCCCAGTGCCATCATTCACTCCTCATAAGATAAGCCTTTGATACCCAGCTGAACCCTTTACAGGTTCAGTACATCCTTTCTTAAATAAGGGGCACAATACTGCTCACAATACTCCCAAGTGATGCCTTTTCAGTGCCTAATAAAGCCTCAGCATTACATCCTTGCTTTTATATTCAAGTCCTCTTGAAATGAACACTAACATTGCGGTATGCTTTCTTCACTACCAACTCAACTTGCAAGCTAACTTAGAACATAGAATCGTACAGCACGGTATACGCCCTTCGGCCCAGAATGTTGTGCCGACCCTTAAACCCTGCCTCCCATATAACCCCCCCCACCTTAAAGTCCTCCATATACCTTTAGGAAATCCTTCATGAGGACTCCCAAGACCCTTTGCAGCTTGGATTTTTGTAATTTGTCCTCATTTAGAAAATAGTCTATGCTTTTATTCTTTCTACCAAAGTGCACGACCATACAATTTCTGGCTCTGTATTCCATCTGCCACTTCTTTGCCATCCTCACAATCTGTCTAGGTCCTTCTGCAGAGTTGCAGACCTCAACACTACCAGCCTCCCCATCAATCTTCATATTGTCTGCAAACTTGGCCACAAATCATTAATTCCATCCTCCAAGTCATTGACATACAAAGTGAAAAGAAGTGATCCCAGCATTGACCCAGGCAGAATACCACTAGGCACAGTCAGCCAATTAGAAAATACCCTCTTTATTCCCACTCTTTGGCTCCTGCCAATCAGCCAATGCTTTATCCATGCTTGAATCTTTCCTGTAATATCATGGGTTCTTATCTTGTTAAGCAATCTCATGTGTGCCACCTTGTAAAGGCTTTCTGAAAATCTAAGTACACATCATATACCAATTGTCCTTCATCTATCCTTTGTCTGGTGGACAAATTCCAACAGATTTGTCAGGTACAATTTTCCCTTGAGGAAATCACGCTGACTACTGCCTGTTTTATCATGTGCCTCCAAGTACCCCGAAACCACATCCTTAACAATCCATTCCAACATTTTCCCAACCACTGACATCAGGCTAACTGGCCCATAATTGTCTTTCTTTTACCTCCCTCCCTTCTTGAAGAGTAGAGTGACATTTATAAATTTTCCAGTCCTCTGGAACAATGCCAGAATCTATTGATTCTTGAAAGTTCATTACTAATGCTTGATATCCATTCTCACCTTTGTTGCTCTCCGCCCTGCGCAGTCATGAGATCATGAGGCAGGATTGCTGGAATCAATAACTGTTGGATTTTCTTCAAGGAGTCTTCAAAGTTTTCCCAAGTTAGCCTGGAAACCTTTTCCCATGCTGAAGCATTGAGTCAAGGGTCCATTTCTGGGATCAGCTTTCAGGAACATGGCCTTCCCAAAATAACTGGCTGAATCAATCCTGGCAATGTTGGCTTGCCAGAGGCAATTCCCCATTACCTCTTTAATTGGGCCCGAACCCCCTTGCCTGATTTCCAATCATTCCCAATTCAGCAAATTACGCACACTTGCTTCCCATCAGTAACTGCAGGATAAAAACCCTGGAAACACAAAACTGCCAGTTTGTTGGTCTACTTTTGTATGAGTAACCTCGTTTCATGGTTATTTAGGACTGTCAGTTCTAAGTTCTGCATCATCTCCTGGATTCTCCATGTTACCTTGTCTTTGCATAAAGACTCTTTGAGATACTGGATCTCTGTTTGCAGTGGGGCCAGTGCCTAATGACTCTGCCTCAGTGCCTGTATTCTGCACCAGGGTTTGTCCCCAGCCACGTCCCTGCGACAGATGTTCTTTCACTTAACTGCCAATGGCTTTGGAGATTTTAATGAAGACAAGTTTGGTGGTACCTCTCTGATGCCTTGAAATGTCAGCTGTAGGTTGTGTGAATTTAATTTCAAATATCTGGGCCAGTGATCAATGAGGTGGGTGGTCACTGTAGTGTGGATATCATGACAGTACCTGAACATCCTTGGCAGTGAGCCTAACACTACCAAAAAGACCCATTCATTCTTTGTCTTGTTTTGTCAACTGATTTTCATTCTTAAGTTATACAAAGTTTTAAATATTCTCACCTCAGTTAAACATAATAAGCCAGCAGAATGTTTTTTGAGGACATTGAGCATATTTTCTCTGAGTCTGGTCCCTTACTCTTGTTGACTGACATCTGACTTCATCTTTTACGCGAACCCTCCAGAGTATCTCGCTCCAGGTGAGCAGACATTTATATCACAAGGTGATAGAAAAGTACAGCACAGAAACAGGCCCTTTGGCCCATCTAGTCTGTATGAAAACTGCCTACTCCCATTGACCTGCATACCTCTACCATCCATGTACCTATCCATATTTAACTTAAACGTTAAAATCAAGCTCACATGCATCACGCGTGCTGGCAGTCCACTTCACACTCTCACAAGACAAGTGAAGACATTTCCTGTCATGTTGCCCTTACACTTTTTACCTTTCACTCTTAACCCATGACCTCTGGTTGTAGACCCACCCAACCTCAGAGTCATAGTCAACTCTATGACTAGACTGGAGCTGGAAACTGGGATTAAGCTGCAGGGATCTGGTCCACAGGGCATGGACACCTCTGGAAGCTGGGATTAAGCTGCAGGGATCTGGTTCACAGGGCATGGACACCTCTGGAAACTGGGATTAAGCTGCAGGGATCTGGTTCACAGGGCATGGACACCTCTGGAAACTGGGATTAGGCTGCATGGATCTGGTTCACAGGGCATGGACACCTCTGGAAACTGGAATTAGGCTGCAGGCATCTGGTTCACAGAGCATGGATACCTCTGGAAACTGGGATTAAGCTGCATGGATGTGGTTCACAGGGCATGGACACCTCTGGAAACTGGGATTAGGCTGCAGGCATCTGGTTCACAGGGCATGGACACCTCTGGAAACTGGGATTAAGCTGCAGGGATCTGGTTCACAGGGAATGGTCACCTCTGGAAACTGGGATTTGGCTGCAGGGATGTGGTTCACAGGACATGGACACCTCTGGAAACTGGGATTTGGCTGCAGGGATCTGGTTCACAGGGAATGGTCACCTCTGGAAACTGGGATTAAGCTGCAGGGATCTGGTTCACAGGGAATGGTCACCTCTGGAAACTGGGATTTGGCTGCAGGGATGTGGTTCACAGGGCATGGACACCTCTGGAAACTGGGATTAGGCTGCAGGGATCTGGTTCACAGGGCATGGACACCTCCGGAAACTGGGATTAGGCTGCAGGGATCTGGTTCAGAGGGCATGGACACCTCTGGAAACTGGGATTAGGCTGCATGGGTCTGGTTCACAAGGCATGGACACCTCTGGAAGATGGGTTTGCTTTGCTGACCACTGCAATTCTTCCAGTGCGGAAGGTCAAACATAATGGTGCAGGGTGGAAGAGTGGATCCAAAAGGCCAATGGTTTACTGCTGTTCCCAGTCTCTGTGCTGAGAATATCACCTGTACAGAACACAGGAGAGACCATTTAGTCCATCAAAGCTCTCAGAGATATCCAAGCACTCTGATTCTTCCCCTTATTTCTCTCTACTGTGTCCTCTCTGACGTCCATCCGTTCACCACAGTTCTCTGACCTACCCATACTGTAGCAGTTTATACTCAAAACACCGAACTTCTTTTGTAAGAAAAGATCCAAGGCCTGAACATTTGTCCATAGCAGAGATCAAAACCAGTGTTGTGTTCTCTACAGAGGGATAAGATTATTTGAGACATCACAGATTGGGATAAATTTGATTTGGGCACTATCAGGAAGGGGTGGGATGTGTGGCTGGAATTGGGAAATTCCCAGGATTAGCCATTTATAAATCAGTTAAAGTTCAGTTTTGAAACTCTTTCATCAGCTTCAGAGTTGAGATAACTGATAAAAATTTATGAAGCAATAATAAAATAAATTAAGTATTATGTTTGTTTCTCCCATCTGTTAATAAACAACTACAAAATAATGTTTCATGTGAACCTATATTAAACAGAAACGTCTACCACGTTGTTTATCCAGGATATTGATCTGTGTCATTCACATGTATTATGTACATATCTGTGCATCCTTTTTCTTGTTGACTGACATCTGACTCCATCTTTTACAGAGCAACCTCCAGAATATCTCCCTCCAGGTGAGTAGAGACTTCATCATTGATCCCGTGGCTTTAATTTGGAGGCATTTGAGCTCCTGTACCTATTTTTGCAAGAAGAAATGATGTTTGGGTGACAGTACCTAAGACGTAGAAACTTATATGTTAAAGTTTGAATTTAGCGGTCCACTGTTTCTGCTTGTTTATCCCGAGAGACAGATAAGGAGTGGTATTGTAATGTGAAGTGACATCTGAATGTACTTGTGCAGCAGAAACTACTGAACAACTTGCACCCAGTAAAGGTTAGACAAGGTTTGCTCATCCTTGGATTTCAAGATTCCAGATTCCAGATGTTTAAAGACATTTTCAGTGCACAAGTGTAAAGGAGAACAAAATAATTGTTATTCCAGATCTGATGCAGTACAAAGAAAACACTACAGATTAAGAATATAATAATAATAATGAGAATAATAAAAACAATACATATAAATACGGAAAATATCTTAGATGGAAATACTGCATATAATGTAAAGTATACCTATAAAGTGACTCTAGTCACAAGAATGTCTATACGTAAGGTCACTGACAGGAAATAATAAAGTAGTAGTGGTTGAGAGCATGGAGGGGTGGGATAATGGGTGTAAGTGTTGATTGCCCTTACTGTTTGGGGAAAGTAACTGTTTTTTGAGTCTAGTGGTCCTAATGTGGATAAAATGCCCTTGATGGAAGGTAGGCTGGTGCCAGAGATGTGTTAGGCAGTTTTGACCACCCATTAGAGAGCCTTCTTGTCTGCCGCAGTGCAGTTTCCATTCCAGGCATTGATACAGTTTGTGAGGATGTTCTCTACTGCATATCTGTAGAATGATGTGAGAATCAATGTGCATAGTCCAGTTCTTCCACCTCCTTAGAAAGTAGAGGCATTGATGAGCTTTCCTGACTGTGTAGGATGAGTCCTGGGACCATGAGAGGTTCTGTGTGATGTGCACTCCCAAGAGTTTGAAGTTGCTTGCAGTTTCCACTGCTGTGCTGCCAATGTAAATGGAGGTGTGAGTGGTGTGAGCTCCCCTGGTCAATAATCACCTTCTTTGTCCTGTTGACATTAAAAAAGAGGTTAATTGCCTGGTACCAGGTCGCAAGCTCATCTCCTTCCTCTCTGGAGGCCATCTCATCGTGATTTCTCATATGTTCTGGAGTCCCAATCCTTATTCTTTGATGTTAGCTGGGAAGTGGATAAAGATCTGTTGTCCACTGAACGTACCTCCTTCTCAGGTTCTCCGTCAGAATGCAGGGTAGCTTGCTTCCATTCCTGTTCTGTGGGTTCTCATTTGTCTTTGTGTGATATCTGCAGGATCTTGCACAGATAGGGAAAGACAGCGGGCAGATTTTGATGTACCAGAGCTCAGAATATTTCAAATGGGGTATAACCAAGTCTCTGTTCAATTACAGCAAAACTCCTGCACTTTTACTCCAATGATCTTGCTGTGAAGGCCAACATCACTTTGGCCTCTTAATTGCTCACCATATTTGCTTCTGTGTTTTCTGCTGATGAACAAAGAACAAAAGTCTCTTCACACTTCAACACTTTCCACAGCAACACCATTTTATACTCCCCTGCTTTTATGTGTCACTGACCAAGACGGGTCATTTTGGTCTGTCACCGACAGAGACGGGTCATCACCTTGGTCTGTCACCTTGCGAGACGCATCCTTTCAGTGAGTCACCGACCGAGGCGGGCCACTTTGGTGAGCCACTGACTGAGGCCGGTCATTTCGGTCTGCCACCTACTGAAACCATGCCATGTTTCTCACAAATGTCACTTGAATCCTCTTTACTTCCTCATTGTGTGGCATAATTTCTGTAATCTGGTGTCTACAGCAATTTTTCAAGCATTATATTTTGACCTCACATCCAGATCGTTGATATACATTGTAAGTAGCTGGGACCAAATCACTGATCCACGTGCCCCAACCAGTCACCTCTTATTATTGCCAAAAGGACGCATTTATTCATTGAGCAAACACAAGGAAATCTGCAGATGCTGGAAATTCAAACAACACACACAAAATGCTGGTAGAACACAGCAGGCCAGGCAGCATCTGTAAGGAGAAGCACTGTCGACGTTTTGGGCTCATTTTCTTTGGTTCATTCTGTTGATCAATTTTCTTCTAAATTTATAGTTACAAATGTTTGCATTTCTATAAAACATGAACATCAAGGAGAGTGTTTGTCGATGATGTTGAATGTCTCTTTCCTCAGTGTTCAATTAATAGCTTTGTATTCTCAGTGTTGTTCCTTATTCTTGTTGACTGACATCTGACTTCACCCTTACAGTGCCATCTCCTCAGTATCTCCCATCAGGTGAGCAGACATATTTCACATTGAAATTATCTTTAATTTGGAACTACTTGAGATCTTACCCCTTTTCCATGGTGATCTTATGTCTGTGTGGCTGTATATGATAGGTAAAATTCATTCATTACATTTACGCAGTGCTGGGATTTGAACCCTGAACTGGAAGCTGAGATTAGACTTCATGAAGCATGGATAATGTCGCCTATGTGATTTCCCTCTGTCTTATACACTTGCTATGACGCTGTAACTCAATGGGTGGAGCAACGGGAGCTTCTATGAAAAGCACAGCTAAAACATTGCACACTTTCATGTGCACCTTTCATGAGCACACAATCCACATTAGAGGAAGGACATCAGTGAGGAAAAGGTACCGGGACATAATTTAATCTGTGAATTTAACAAATACCTCAGGTTGAGTGCGGCAGGGCAGTGGATGTGTTTCAGCTGATGGAAGCGCAGGAATCTTGGTGACCACAAAGTAATTGTGAATAGAATTGACCAGGATGAAAATAGAAAATGATGGAAACTCTGGGAAGGTCAGGCAACATCAGTGAAGAGAGAATCATGGTTAAATATCAGGTTAATGACCATTAACACTGATTCTTTCTCCACAACTGCTGCCTGACCTACAGAATATCTCCAGCATTTTTTGATTTTATTACATGTTTGTGCTTTTTAAGGCAATGCTCTGGTGAGGTGGTTGGACAGAACGACTATGTTGCCTGCTGTACGCGACCATTCACATCCTGTGCTTGGCTGAGTCAAGTGCTTACCAAAATACTTCATTGTTGTGAGGACACTTAAACTGTGTGCTGGATCTACCCCACATATCAGCCATTTATCAGTGGATCGATGGATCTTATCAGCATATCTTGTCCTTCCCTGTCTTTCTCCATCTGTTATTTAGATGCATCAGGTCTAGCAATGTTGTATTTTCATGTGAAGTAATTTTTGATTCCTCTCTTCCTGCAGCACCTGCCCAACATGTATCCAGTGAGTATTAATCAGAGTCTGAATATCCATAAATTTGAGATAATTCTGATTGATCCACGTGTTCCCAGAGGCAAAATCATTTTTATTCCACACTGGCAGAGAAGCTCAGTGAATGTGGAGATTCCAACTACCAGGGTGGCTAAGTGAGCACATCACACCACTTTGATGACTGAGGTAAATGAGCAAAGATTGTAGTCTGTAACCTGCAGCTCTCGTTACATTGTTCGCCAACAGAGGACAGAGCAGGTAATCATATTGATGCAATCTTGGTTATAAATTGCAATAACTCAAATGGGGGAAGAAAAGGTTGAATTATCTTTGTGAACTCTGTTGATGTCAGAACAAGATTACAGAGGGGTTGAACAGTGATAGAGTGGAGATTCAGAGTTGATCAGCACAGTTTCTTCTGAGGATCAGCTTTAGATGCTGATAAATGTGTCAACTGCTAGGTCCAGCTTTCTATTTTGAGTCAGATGATTCCATGGAAGACAGATGGAGTAGATTGTGTGGATTTCTGTTTGTACTTCATTACTTGCAACAGCATCATGATGCCTTATACAACCAAGAGAAAACATTAGCAGAATATCAGAGACCAGGCCTGTAAGCTATCATAAGCCTATCACAAATGAGAAAATCTGCAGATGCTGGAAATCCAAACAACACACAAAATGCTGGAGGAACTCAGCAGGTCAGGAAAAGAGTAAATAGTTTTGGGCCAAGACAATACTGAAGAAAGCTCTTGTCCCTAAATGTCGACTGTTTACTCTTTTCCATAGATGCTGCCTGGCCTGCTGAGTTCCTCCAGCATTTTGCTGTAATCTATGCTCAGGTGGACTAAATAAATGAGCAGGGTGTGATCAGCATGGGGTGGTTCTCACCAAAACAGAGTTGAAATGATCAACAAGATGATCATCTGCTTCCATGACACCAGCCAGTGCACATTCCAGGAGATCTGCTTGTAGGGTGACTTCCATTCTGGCAGAGTAGGAAATCTAAACTGAAGCCAGTCAACACTGCATCAAGACTGAATCAGTATGAGCTGCACTAGGAGATCCATTCTCGCCTCTGACCAATGACACTACTCTCGTCACTTGTACTTGTTTAATGACATCTGACTTCATCCTCTCCATCTCTCTTCAGGTGATCAGCTACTTATGTCATTGATCCTGTATATTTGGAGCCATTTCTGATCTTTCCTCATTTCCCAAAATGAAATGACACCTGTGTAACAGTAGCTGACAGGATGAAACAATGCCAGGAAAGTGGAGCTGAGTTATGAGCTTGCGGGACTGTGGACCCAGAGCTAGAATCCAGAATTAGGCTGTCTGAATCCGCTTCACGGTCACAGACCTTGTTGGGAGATGTATTCCCTCTGTCAACACTGGCATTCTTCTATTGCGGAATGTTAGTCACAACAGTGTGGGATGGAGGACAGCTCTGAAGGCCCAAATGACCATTAAAGTTCCCAGTCTCTATGTTGAAGATGTCAGCTGTTCCACGACATGGGCAAGACGATTCAGCCCATCGAGCTTCTGCTAGTGGTCCAAGAAAACTCAGCTATCTGATTCTTCCCCTTCTTTCTCTCCACTATATACTCTCTCACACAGAAATATGTCAATCAACATTCACTCACAACTACCTCTCACCAACATCCCCCACACGCATCTGCCCATTATTCTTCTCTCTCATCCATCTGTCCATCATTCTTTTCTCACACTCATCTGTCCATTATCTTTTATCAAACTCATCAGTCCATCATCCAGTCACACGCAACAGAATGTCATCCTTCTCTCTCACTCCCATCTCAGTATCAACATCCTCTCACACCCATCTGTCCATCATCCTTCCCTCTCACACATCTGTCCATCACCTTTCCCTCTCAACTATCTGTTAGTCCTCCTTTTCATACTGCTATCTGTCCATCATCCTTTTCTCACACCCATCTGTCCATCATCATCCTCTCACACCCATCTTCCATCATCCTCTCACACCCATCTGTCCATCCTCCTCCTCTCACACCCATCTGTCCATCCTCCTCCTCTCACACACATCTGTCCATTCTCCTCCTCTCACACCCATCATCCATCATCCTTCTATCACAACCATCTCTCCACTATCCCTCTCTCAGACACATCTGTCCACTATCTTCTCTCACATAAATCTCTCCATCATATACTCACACGCATCTGTCCATCCCCTTTCCCTCTCACCCATCTGTCCATCATCCACTCACACGCATCTGTCCATCACCTTTCCCTCTCAACCATCTGTCTGTCATCCCTCTCTCCCTCACCCAGCTGTCCATCATCCGCCACTCACACCCATCTGTCCATAATCCTTATCCCTCAACCATCTGTCCATCCTCCTTCACTCTCATACCCATATTTCTAACATCATTCTCTCACACAAATCCATCCATTATCCTCATACCCATGTGTCGTTTATCCCTCTCACACTCATCTGTCCAACATCCTTCTCTCACATACATCAGTCCACAATCTTTCCCTCTCAACCATCTGTCCATACTCATTCTCTCTCACTACCATCAGTCCATCCCCCTACTCTCACAGCTGTCTGTCCATCCTCCTTCTTCCTCACCCATCTGTCCATCCTTCTCTTCTCACACCCATCTGTCCTTCATCTCTCACATCCATCTGTCCATCATCCTTCTCCCTCACCCATCTGTCCATCCTCCTCCTCTCACACCAATCTGCCCATCATCCTTCTCCCTCACTCATCTATCCAACATCCTTCTCTCACATACATCAGTCCACAATCTTTCCCTCTCAACCATCTGTCCATCCTCATTCATTCCCACTCCCATCAGTCCATCCCCCTACTCTCACAGCTGTCTGTCCATCCTCCTTCTCCCTCACCCATCTGTCCATCCTACTCCTCTCACACCCATCTGTCCATCCTCCTCCTAGCACACCCATCTGTCCATCATCCTTCTCCCTCACTCATCTGTCCATCCTCCGCCTCTCACAGCCATCTGTCATTCATCCATCTCTCTCACATCCATCTGTCCATCAGCTATCTCTCACACTCATCCGCCATCCTCCTTCTCTCTCAGACATCCATCCATCATCCACTCACACCATTTATTCATCATAGTTCCCTATCACCCATCCTCCTTTTCACCCTGTCCATCCTCCTTTTCACACTCACATCTGTCCATCATCCTTCTCTCATACCCATCTGTCCAGCATCCTCTTCTCTTACTCTCATGTCCATCATCATCCTCTCACACCCATCGTCCATCATCCAGCACACCCATCTGACCACCATCCTCCTCTCACGCATATCTTTTCTTCATCCACTCAGACGCATCTGTCCATAAATTTTCACTCTCAGCCATCTGTCTGTCATACCTCTCTCCCTCACCAATCTGTCCATCCTCCTTTTCATACACCCATCTGTCCATCATCCTTCTCTCACACCCATCCGTCCGTTATCCTTCTCCCTCACCCATCTGCCCAATCTCCTCCTCTCACACCCATCTTCCATCATCCTTCTATCACGCCCATCTCTCCACTATCCCTCTCTCAGATACATCTGTTCACTAACTTCTCTCACATACATCTGTCCATCATCCACTCACATGCATCTGTCCATCACCTTTCCCTCTCACCCATCTCTCCAACCTCCTTGTCACACTCCCATCTGTCCAGCATCCCTCACACACACATCTGTCTGTCATCCTTCTCTCACATCCATCTGTCCATCCTCCTCCTCTCACACCCATCTTCCAACATTCTTCTAACACACCCATCTGACCAATATCATCTCACATACATCTGTCCATTATCGACTCACACACATCTGTCCATCCTCCTTCTCCCTCACCCATCTATCCATCCTCCTTCTCCCTCACCCATCTGTCCACTAACCTGCTCTCACACCCATATGTCCATCATCCACTCACAGGCATCTGCCCATCATCCTTCTCTATCACTCCCATCAGACCATTATCATCCTTACAAACCCATCTGTCCATACTCCTCTCACACCCATCTGTCCATGCTCCTCCTCTCAAACCCATCTATCCATCCTCCTTCTTCCTCACCCAGCTGTCCATCCTCCTCCTCTCACACCCATCTGTCCATCATCCTCACCCATCTGTCCAACATCCTTCTCCCTCACCCATCTGTCCATCATCCGCCTCTCACACCCATTTGTCCATCCTCCTTCTCTCACACCCATTTGTCCATCCGTCTGCCTCACCCAACTGTCCTTCCTCCTTCTCTCACACCCATCTGTCCATCATCCCTCTCACACTCATCTGTCCTTCCTCCTTCGCTCATACCCATCTGACCATCCTCTTCTCACACACATCTGTCCATCCTCCTCTCACACCCATTTGTACATCCTCCTCCGCTCACAACCATCTGTCCATCCCCCTACTCACACACTTGTCTGCCCATCCCCCTACTCTCACAGCTGTCTGTCCATCCCCCTACTCTCACACCTCTGTCCATCCTCCTTCTCCCTCACCCAATTGTCCATCTTTCAATTCTCACACCCATCTGTCCTTCATCCTTCTCTCACACCCATCTGTCCATGCTCCTCCGCTCACAACCATCTGTCCATCCTCTTCTCACACACATCTGTCCATCATCCATCTCTCCCAGACATCTGTCCATCAACCGCTCACACGGATCTGTCCATTACCATTCCCTCTCACCCATCTGTCTGTCATCCCTCTGTCCCTCACCCATCAGTCCATCCTCCTTCTCTCACACCCATCTGTCCACCATCCATCTGCCTCACCCATCTGTCCATTCTCCGTCTCTCACACCCATCTGTCCATCCTCCTTCTCCCTCACATATCTGTCCATCCTCCGCCTCTCACACCCATCTGTCCATCATCCTTCTACCTCACCCATCTCTCCATCCTCCTCTGCTCACACACATCTGTCCATTTTCCTCCGCTCACACCCACCTGTCCATCATCCTCCTCCCTCACCCATCTGTCAATCCTCCTCCTCTCACACCCATCTGTCCATCCTCCTCTGCTCACACCCATCTGTCCATTTTCCTCCGCTCACACCCACCTGTCCATCATCCTCCTCCCTCACCCATCTGTCCATCCTTCTTCGCTCACACCCATCTGTCCATCCTTCTTCGCTCACACCCATCTGTCCATCCCCTTAACACACTTGTCTGCCCATCCCCCTACTCTCACAGCTGTCTGTGCATCTGCCTATTCTCACACCTCTGTCCATTCTCCTTCTCCCTCACGCAATTGTCCATCTTTCAATTCTCACACCCATCTGTCCATTTTCCTCTGCTCACACCCATCTGTCCATTTTCCTCCGCTCACACCCACCTGTCCATCATCCTCCTCCCTTACCCATCTGTCCATCCTTCTTCGCTCACACCCATCTGTCCATCCCCTTAACACACTTGTCTGCCCATCCCCCTACTCTCACAGCTGTCTGTCCATCTGCCTATTCTCACAACTCTGTCCATCCTCCTTCTCCCTCACCCAATTGTCCATCTTTCACTTCTCACACCCATCTGTCCATCCTGCTCTCACACCCATCTGTCCATCCTCCTCCGCTCACACCCATCTGCCCATCCTCCACCTCTGACACCCATCTGTCCATCCTCCTTCATCCTCACGCATCTGTCCATCATGCTGCTCTCACACCCATCTTTCCATGATCCTACTCCCACACCCATCTGTCCTTACTTCTTCTCTCACACCCATCTGTCCATCCCCCTACTCACACACTTGTCTGCCCATCCCTCTACTCGCACAGCTGTCTGACCATCCCCCTACTCTCACACCTCTGTCCATCCTCCTTCTTCTTCACCCAATTGTCCATCTTTCACTTCTCACACACATCTGTCCTTCATACTTCTCTCACACCCATCTGTCCATCCTCCTCCTCTCTCACACATCTGTCCATCATCCTTCTCTCAGACCCATCTGTCAATCCTCCTCCACTCACACCCATCTGTCCATTCTCCTCTGCTCGCTCCCATGTCCATCACCCCCCTCCCTCACCCATCTGTCCACCCTTCTTCGCTCACACCCATCTGTCCATCCCCCTAACACACTTGTCCGCCCATCCCCCTGCTCTCACAGCTGTCTGTCCATCTGCCTACTCTCACACCTCTGTCCATCCTCCTTCTCCCTCACCCAACTGTCCATCTTTCACTTCTCACACCCATCTGTCCTTCATCCTGCTCTCACACCCATCTGTCTATCCTCCTCCACTCACTCACATATGTCCATCCTCCTTTGCTCATACCCATCTGTCCATCCTCTTCTCACACCCATCTGTCCATCCTCCTCTCACACCCATTTGTACATCCTCCTCCACTCACAACCATCTGTCCATCCCCCTACTCACACACTTGTCTGCCCATCCCCCTACTCTCACAGCTGTCTGTCCATCCCCCTACTCTCACACCTCTGTCCATCCTCCTTCTCCCTCACCCAATTGTCCATCTTTCAATTCTCACACTCATCTGTCCTTCATAGTTCTCTCACACTCATCTGTGCATCCTCCTCCGCTCACAACCATCTGTCCATCCTCTTCTCACACCCATCTGTCCATCCTTCTCTGTTCACACCCAGCTGTCCATCCTCCATCTCTCACACTCATCTGTCCATCCTCCTTCTCTCACACCCATCTTTCCATCCTCCTCCTCTCACACCCATCTTCCATCATCCTTCTATCACAACCATCTCTCCACTATCCCTCTCTCAGACACATCTGTCCATATCTTCTCTCACATACATCTGTCCATCATCCACTCACGCACATCTGTCCATCATCATCCTCTCACACCCATCTGTCCATCCTCCTCCTCTCACACCCATCTGTCCATCCTCCTCCTCTCACACACATCTGTCCATTCTCCTCCTCTCACACCCATCATCCATCATCCTTCTATCACAACCATCTCTCCACTATCCCTCTCTCAGACACATCTGTCCACTATCTTCTCTCACATAAATCTCTCCATCATATACTCACACGCATCTGTCCATCACCTTTCCCTCTCAACCATCTGTCCATCATCCACTCACACGCATCTGTCCATCACCTTTCCCTCTCAACCATCTGTCTATCATCCCTCTCTCCCTCACCCAGCTTTCCATCATCCGCCTCTCACACCCATCTGTCCATAATCCTTATCCCTCAGCCATTGTCCATCCTCCTTCACTCTCATACCCATATTTCTAACATCATTCTCTCACACAAATCCATCCATTATCCTCATACCCATGTGTCGTTTATCCCTCTCACACTCATCTGTCCAACATCCTTCTCTCACATACATCAGTCCACAATCTTTCCCTCTCAACCATCTGTCCATACTCATTCTCTCTCACTACCATCAGTCCATCCCCCTACTCTCACAGCTGTCTGTCCATCCTTCTCTTCTCACACCCATCTGTCCTTCATCTCTCACATCCATCTGTCCATCCTCCTCCTCTCACACCAATCTGCCCATCATCCTTCTCCCTCACTCATCTGTCCAACATCCTTCTCTCACATACATCAGTCCACAATCTTTCCCTCTCAACCATCTGTCCATACTCATTCTCTCTCACTACCATCAGTCCATCCCCCTACTCTCACAGCTGTCTGTAAATCCTCCTTCTTCCTCACCCATCTGTCCATCCTTCTCTTCTCACACCCATCTGTCCTTCATCTCTCACACCCATCTGTCATTCCTCCTCCTCTAACACCCATCTGTCCATCCTCCTCCTCTCACACCCATATGTCCATCCTCCTCCTTTCACACCCATGTCCACCATCCTCTCACACCTATCTGTCCATCCTCCTCCTAGCACACCCATCTGTCCATCATCCTTCTCCCTCACTCATCTGTCCAACCTCCGCCTCTCACAGCCATCTGTCATTCATCCATCTCGCTCACATCCATCTGTCCGTCAGCTATCTCTCACACTCATCTGCCATCCTCCTTCTCTCTCAGACATCCGTCCATCATCCACTCACACCATTTATTCATCATAGTTCCCTATCACCCATCCTCCTTTTCACCCTGTCCAACCTCCTTTTCACACTCACATCTGTCCATCATCCTTCTCTCATACCCATCTGTCCAGCATCCTCTTCTCTTAGTCTCATCTGTCCATCATCATGCTCTCACACCCATCTTCCATCATCCAGCACACCCATCTGACCACTATCCTCCTCTCACGCATATCTTTTCATCATCCACTCAGACGCATCTGTCCATAAACTTTCCCTCACAGCCATCTGTCCATCCTCCTTTTCATACACCCATCTGTCCATCATCCATCTTTCACACCCATCTGTCTATCCTTCTCCCTCACCCATCTGCCCAATCTCCTCCTCTCACACCCATCTTCCATCATCCTTCTATCACGCCCATCTCTCCACTATCATCTCACATACATCTGTCCATCGTCTACAAACACACATCTGTCCATCACCTTTCACTCTCACCCATCTGTCCATCCTCCTTCTCCCTCACCCATCTGTCCATCCTCTTTCTCTCACATCCATCTGTCCATCCTCCTTCTCTCACAGCCATCTGTCATTCATCCATCTCTCTCACATCCATCTGTCCATCAGCTATCTCTCACACTCATCTGCCATCCTCCTTCTCTCTCAGACATCTGTCCATCATCCACTCACACCATTTATTCATCATATTTCCCTATCACCCATCCTCCTTTTCACCCTGTCCATCCTCCTTTTCACACTCACATCTGTCCATTACCCTTCTCTCATACCCATCTGTCCAGCATCCTCTTCTCTTACTCTCATGTCCAAAATCATCCTCTCACACCCATCTTCCATCATGCAGCACACCCATCTGACCACCATCCTTCTCTCACGCATATCTTTTCATCATCCACTCAGATGCATCTGTCCATAAATTTTCACTCTCAGACATCTGTCCGTCATACCTCTCTCCCTCACCCATCTGTCCATCCTCCTTTTCACACTCCCATCTGTCCAGCATCCCTCACACACACATCTGTCTGTCATCCTTCTCTCACACCCATCTGTCCATCCTACTCTCACACACATCTGTCCATCATCCTTCTCCCTCACCCATCTGTTCATCATCCTTCTCTCACACCAATCTGTCCTTCCTCCTCCTCTCACACACATCTGTCCATCATCCTTCTCCCTGACCCATCTATCCATCCTCCTTATCCGTCACCCATCTGTCCATCATCCTTCTCTCACATCCATCTGTCCATCCTCCTCCTCTCACACCCATCTTCCAACATTCTTCTAACACACCCATCTGACCAATATCATCTCACATACATCTGTCCATTATCGACTCACACACATCTGTCCATCCTCCTTCTCCCTCACCCATCTGTCCACTAACCTGCTCTCACACCCATATGTCCATCATCCGTCTCAGACCCATCTGTCCATCGTCCACTCACACGCATCTGCCCATCATCCTTCTCTATCACTCCCATCAGACCATTATCATCCTTACAAACCCATCTGTCCATGCTCCTCATCTCAAACCCATCTATCCATCCTCCTTCTCCCTCACCCAGCTGTCCATCCTCCACTCACACCCATCTGTCCATCATCCTCACCCATCTGTCCAACATCCTTCTCCCTCACCCGTCTCTCCGTCCTACTTCTCTCACACCCATCTATCCATCCTCTCTGTCAAACCTATCTGTCAATCATCATTCTCCCTCACCCATCTGTCCATCATCCGCCTCTCACACCCATTTGTCCATCCTCCTTCTCTCACACCCATTTGCCCATTATCCTTCTCCCTCACCCATCTGTCCATCATGCTGCTCTCACACCCATCTATCCATGATCCTACTCCCTCAACCACCTGTCCATCCTTCTTCTCTCACACCCATCTATCTATCCTCCTTATCACTCACCCATCTGTCCATCAACCTTCTCTCACATCCAACTGTCCATCCTCCACCTCTCACACCTATCTTCCAACATTCTTCTAACACACCCATCTGACCACTATCATCTCACATACATCTGTCCATCGCCTACAAACAAACATCTGTCCATCACCTTTCACTCTCACCCATCTGCCATCCTTCTCTCTCAGACATCCGTCCATCATCCACTCACACCATTTATTCATCATAGTTCCCTATCACCCATCCTCCTTTTCACCCTGTCCAACCTCCTTTTCACACTCACATCTGTCCATCATCCTTCTCTCATACCCATCTGTCCAGCATCCTCTTCTCTTAGTCTCATCTGTCCATCATCATGCTCTCACACCCATCTTCCATCATCCAGCACACCCATCTGACCACTATCCTCCTCTCACGCATATCTTTTCATCATCCACTCAGACGCATCTGTCCATAAACTTTCCCTCACAGCCATCTGTCCATCCTCCTTTTCATACACCCATCTGTCCATCATCCATCTTTCACACCCATCTGTCCATCCTCCTCTCATACCCATTTGTACATCCTCCTCCGCTCACAACCATCTGTCCATGCCCCTACTCACACACTTGTCTGCCCATCCCCCTACTCTCACAGCTGTCTGTCCATCCCCCTACTCTCACACCTCTGTCCATCCTCCTTCTCCCTCACCCAATTGTCCATCTTTCAATTCTCACACTCATCTGTCCTTCATAGTTCTCTCACACCCATCTGTGCATCCTCCTCCGCTCACAACCATCTGTCCATCCACTTCTCACACCCATCTGTCCATCCTTCTCTGTTCACACCCAGCTGTCCATGCTCCGTCTCTCACACCCAGCTGTCCATCCTCCTCCGCTCACACCCATCTGACAATCCTCCTCCTCTCACACCCATCTGTCCATCCCCCTTCTCCCTCACCCATCTGTCCATCATCATTCTCCCTCACCCATGTCCATCCTCCTTCTCTCACACCCATCTGTCCATCCTCCGCCTCTCTCACCCATCTGTCCATCCTCCTTGTCACACTCCCATCTGTCCAGCATACCTCTCACACACATCTGTCTATCATTCCTCTCTCTCACCCATCTGTCCATCACCCTCTTCTCTCACTTGCATCTGTCCATCCTCTTCCTCTCACACCCAACTGTCCATCCTCCTCCTCTCACACCAATCTGCCCATCATCCTTCTCCCTCACTCATCTGTCCATCCTCCTTCTCTCACACTCATCTTTCCATCCTCCTCCTCTCACACCCATCTTCCATCATCCTTCTATCACAACCATCTCTCCACTATCCCTCTCTCAGACATATCTGTCCATATCTTCTCTCACATACATCTGTCCATCATCCACTCACACACATCTATCCATCAACTTTCCCTCTCAACCATCTGTCCATCATCCACTCACACGCATCTGTCCATCACCTTTCCCTCTCAACCATCTGTCTATCATCCCTCTCTCCCTCACCCAGCTGTCCATCATCCGCCTCTCACACCCATCTGTCCATAATCCTTATCCCTCAGCCATTGTCCATCCTCCTTCACTCATACCCATATTTCTAACATCATTCTCTCACACAAATCCATCCATTATCCTCATACCCATGTGTCGTTTATCCCTCTCACACTCATCTGTCCAACATCCTTCTCTCACATAAATCAGTCCACAATCTTTCCCTCTCAACCATCTGTCCATACTCATTCTCTCTCACTACCATCAGTCCATCCCCCTACTCTCACAGCTGTCTGTAAATCCTCCTTCTTCCTCACCCATCTGTCCATCCTTCTCTTCTCACACCCATCTGTCCTTCATCTCTCACACCCATCTGTCATTCCTCCTCCTCTAACACCCATCAGTCCATCCTCCTCCTCTCACACCCATATGTCCATCCTCCTCCTTTCACACCCGTCCACCATCCTCTCACACCTATCTGTCCATCCTCCTCCTTGCACACCCATCTGTCCATCATCATTCTCCCTCACCCATCTGTCCATCATCCTTCTCCCTCACCCATCTGTCCATCCTCCTTCTCCCTCACTCATCTGTCCATCCTCCGCCTCTCACAGCCATCTGTCATTCATCCATCTCGCTCACATCCATCTGTCCGTCAGCTATCTCTCACACTCATCTGCCATCCTCCTTCTCTCTCAGACATCCGTCCATCATCCACTCACACCATTTATTCATCATAGTTCCCTATCACCCATCCTCCTTTTCACCCTGTCCAACCTCCTTTTCACACTCACATCTGTCCATCATCCTTCTCTCATACCCATCTGTCCAGCATCCTCTTCTCTTAGTCTCATCTGTCCATCATCATGCTCTCACACCCATCTTCCATCATCCAGCACACCCATCTGACCACTATCCTCCTCTCACGCATATCTTTTCATCATCCACTCAGACGCATCTGTCCATAAACTTTCCCTCACAGCCATCTGTCCATCCTCCTTTTCATACACCCATCTGTCCATCATCCATCTTTCACACCCATCTGTCTATCCTTCTCCCTCACCCATCTGCCCAATCTCCTCCTCTCACACCCATCTTCCATCAACCTTCTATCACGCCCATCTCTCCACTATCATCTCACATACATCTGTCCATCGTCTACAAACACACATCTGTCCATCACCTTTCACTCTCACCCATCTGTCCATCCTCCTTCTCCCTCACCCATCTGTCCATCCTCTTTCTCTCACATCCATCTGTCCATCCTCCTTCTCTCACAGCCATCTGTCATTCATCCATCTCTCTCACATCCATCTGTCCATCAGCTATCTCTCACACTCATCTGCCATCCTCCTTCTCTCTCAGACATCTGTCCATCATCCACTCACACCATTTATTCATCATATTTCCCTATCACCCATCCTCCTTTTCACCCTGTCCATCCTCCTTTTCACACTCACATCTGTCCATTACCCTTCTCTCATACCCATCTGTCCAGCATCCTCTTCTCTTACTCTCATGTCCATCATCATCCTCTCACACCCATCTTCCGTCATCCAGCACACCCATCTGACCACCATCCTTCTCTCACGCATATCTTTTCATCATCCACTCAGATGCATCTGTCCATAAATTTTCACTCTCAGCCATCTGTCCGTCATACCTCTCTCCCTCACCCATCTGTCCATCCTCCTTTTCACACTCCCATCTGTCCAGCATCCCTCACACACACATCTGTCTGTCATCCTTCTCTCACACCCATCTGTCCATCCTACTCTCACACACATCTGTCCATCATCCTTCTCCCTCACCCATCTGTTCATCATCCTTCTCTCACACCAATCTGTCCTTCCTCCTCCTCTCACACACATCTGTCCATCATCCTTCTCCCTGACCCATCTATCCATCCTCCTTATCCGTCACCCATCTGTCCATCATCCTTCTCTCACATCCATCTGTCCATCCACCTCCTCTCACACCCATCTTCCAACATTCTTCTAACACACCCATCTGACCAATATCATCTCACATACATCTGTCCATTATCGACTCACACACATCTGTCCATCCTCCTTCTCCCTCACCCATCTGTCCACTAACCTGCTCTCACACCCATATGTCCATCATCCGTCTCAGACCCATCTGTCCATCGTCCACTCACACGCATCTGCCCATCATCCTTCTCTATCACTCCCATCAGACCATTATCATCCTTACAAACCCATCTGTCCATGCTCCTCATCTCAAACCCATCTATCCATCCTCCTTCTCCCTCACCCAGCTGTCCATCCTCCTCTCACACCCTTCTGTCCATCATCCTCACCCATCTGTCCAACATCCTTCTCCCTCACCCGTCTGTCCGTCCTACTTCTCTCACACCCATCTATCCATCCTCTCTGTCAAACCTATCTGTCAATCATCATTCTCCCTCACCCATCTGTCCATCATCCGCCTCTCACACCCATTTGTCCATCCTCCTTCTCTCACACCCATTTGCCCATTATCCTTCTCCCTCACCCATCTGTCCATCATGCTGCTCTCACACCCATCTGTCCATGATCCTACTCCCTCAACCACCTGTCCATCCTTCTTCTCTCACACCCATCTATCTATCCTCCTTATCACTCACCCATCTGTCCATCAACCTTCTCTCACATCCAACTGTCCATCCTCCACCTCTCACACCTATCTTCCAACCTTCTTCTAACACACCCATCTGACCACTATCATCTCACATACATCTGTCCATCGCCTGCAAACAAACATCTGTCCATCACCTTTCACTCTCACCCATCTGCCATCCTTCTCTCTCAGACATCCGTCCATCATCCACTCACAGCATTTATTCATCATAGTTCCCTATCACCCATCCTCCTTTTCACCCTGTCCAACCTCCTTTTCACACTCACATCTGTCCATCATCCTTCTCTCATACCCATCTGTCCAGCATCCTCTTCTCTTAGTCTCATCTGTCCATCATCATCCTCTCACACCCATCTTCCATCATCCAGCACACCCATCTGACCACTATCCTCCTCTCACGCATATCTTTTCATCATCCACTCAGACGCATCTGTCCATAAACTTTCATACAGCCATCTGTCCATCTTCCTTCTCTCACACCCATCTGTCCAACATCCTTCTCCCTCACCCGTCTGTCCAACATCCTTCTCCCTCACCCGACTGTCCATCATCCTTCTCTCACACCCATCTGTCCATCCTCCTCCTAGCACACCCATCTGTCCATCATCCTTCTCCCTCACCCATCTGTCCATCATGCTTCTCCCTCACCCATCTGTCCATCCACCTTCTCTCACATCCATCTGTCCATCCTCTTTCTCCCTCACTCATCTGTCCATCCTCCGCCTCTCACAGCCATCTGTCATTCATCCATCTCTCTCACATCCATCTGTCCATCAGCTATCTCTCACACTCATCTGCCATCCTCCTTCTCTCTCAGACATCTCTCCATCATCCACTCACACCATTTATTCATCATATTTCCCTATCACCCATCCTCCTTTTCACACTGCCCATCCTCCTTTTCACACTCACATCTGTCCATTACCCTTCTCTCATACCCATCTGTCCAGCATCCTCTTCTCTTACTCTCATGTCCATTATCATCCTCTCACACCCATCTTCCGTCATCCAGCACACCCATCTGACCACCATCTTCCTCTCACGCATATCTTTTCGTCATCCTCTCAGACGCATCTGTCCATAAATTTTCACTCTCAGCCATCTGTCCGTCATACCTCTCTCCCTCACCCATCTGTCCATCCTCCTTTTCATACACCCATCTGTCCAATCTCCTCCTCTCACACCCATCTTCCATCATCCTTCTATCACGCCCATCTCTCCACTATCCCTCTCTCAGATACATCTGTTCACTAACTTCTCTCACATACATCTGTCCATTGTCTACTCATACACATCTGTCCATCCTCCTTCTCCCTCACCCATCTGTCCACTAACCTGCTTTCACACCCATGTCCATCATCTGTCTCAGACCCATCTGTCCATCGTCCACTCACATGCATCTGCCCATCATCCTTCTCTATCACTCCCATCAGACCATTATCATCCTTACAAACCCATCTGTCCATTCTCCTCTCACACCCATCTGTCCATCATCCTCACCCATCTGTCCAACATCCTTCTCCCTCACCCGTCTGTCCATCCTACTTCTCTCACAGCCATCTGTCCATCCTCTGTCTCTCACACCTATCTGTCAATCATCATTCTCCCTCACCCATCTGTCCATCATCCGCCTCTCACACCCATTTGTCCATCCTCCTTCTCTCACACCCATTCGTCCATCATCCGTCTGCCTCACCCATCTGTCCACTAACCTGCTCCCACACCCATATGTCCATCATCCACTCACATGCATCTGTCCATCACCTTTCCCTCTCACCCATCTCTCCAACCTTCTTGTCACACTCCCATCTGTCCAGCATCCCTCACACACACATCTGTCTGTCATCCTTCTCTCACACCCATCTGTCCATCCTCCTACTCTCACACACCTGTCCATCCTCCTTCTCCCTCACCCATCTGTTCATCATCCTTCTCTCACACCAATCTGTCCATCCTCCTACTCTCACACACCTGTCCATCCTCCTTCTCCCTCACCCATCTGTTCATCATCCTTCTCTCACACCAATCTGTCCTTCCTCCTCCTCTCACACACATCTGTCCATCATCCTTCTCCCTCACCCATCTATCCATCCTCCTTCTCCCTCACCCATCTGTCCACTAACCTGCTCTCACACCCATCTGTCCATCATCCACTCACAGGCATCTGCCCATCATCCTTCTCTATCACTCCCATCAGACCATTATCATCCTTACAAACCCATCTGTCCATACTCCTCTCACACCCATCTGTCCATGCTCCTCCTCTCAAACCCATCTATCCATCCTTCTTCTTCCTCACCCATCTGTCCATCCTTCTCTTCTCACACCCATCTGTCCTTCATCTCTCACATCCATCTGTCCATCTTCCTTCTCCCTCACCCATCTGTCCATCCTCCTCTCACACCCATCTGTCAATCCTCCTCTAACACCCATCTGTCCATCCTCCTCCTCTCACACCCAGCTGTCCATCCTCCTCCTATCACAACCCTGTCCATCCTCCTCCTAGCACACCCATCTGTCCATCATCCTTCTCCCTCACCCATCTGTCCATCTTCCTTCTCCCTCACCCATCTGTCCAATCTCCTTCTCCCTCACTCATCTGTCCATCCTCCGCCTCTCACAGCCATCTGTCATTCATCCATCTCTCTCACATCCATCTGTCCGTCAGCTATCTCTCACACTCATCTGCCATCCTCCTTCTCTCTCAGACATCTCTCCATCATCCACTCACACCATTTATTCATCATATTTCCCTATCACCCATCCTCCTTTTCACCCTGTCCATCCTCCTTTTCATACTCACATCTGTCCATTACCCTTCTCTCATACCCATCTGTCCAGCATCCTCTTCTCTTACTCTCAAGTCCATCATCATCCTCTCACACCCATCTTCCATCATGCAGCATACCCATCTGACCACCATCCTCCTCTCAGGCATATCTTTTCATCATCCACGCAGACGCATCTGTCCATAAATTTTCACTCTCAGCCATCTGTCCGTCATACCTCTCTCCCTCACCCATCTGTCCTTCCTCCTTTTCATACACCCATCTGTCCATCATCCTTCTCTCACACCCATCCGTCCGTTATCCTTCTCCCTCACCCATCTGTCCAATCTCCTCCTCTCACACCCATCTTCCATCGTCCTTCTATCACGCCCATCTCTCCACTATCCCTCTCTCAGATATATCTGTTCACTAACTTCTCTCACATACATCTGTCCATTGCCTACTCATACACATCTGTCCATCCTCCTTCTCCCTCATCCATCTGTCCACTAACCTGCTCTCACACCCATATGTCCATCATCTGTCTCAGACCCATCTGTCCATCGTCCACTCACATGCATCTGCCCATCATCCTTCTCTATCACTCCCATCAGACCATTATCATCCTTACAAACCCATCTGTCCATTCTCCTCTCACACCCATCTGTCCATCATCCTCACCCATCTGTCCAACATCCTTCTCCCTCACCCGTCTGTCCATCCTACTTCTCTCACAGCCATCTGTCCATCCTCTGTCTCTCACACCTATCTGTCAATCATCATTCTCCCTCACCCATCTGTCCATCATCCGCCTCTCACACCCATTTGTCCATCCTCCTTCTCTCACACCCATTCGTCCATCATCCTCACCCATTTGTCCATCCTCCTTCTCTCACACCCATTTGTCCATCATCCTTCTGCCTCACCCATCTGTCCATCCTCCGGCTCTCACACCCATCTGTCCATAATCCATCTCTACCAGACATCTGTCCATCAACCACTCACACGGATCTGTCCATCACCATTCCCTCTCACCCATCTGTCTGTCATCCCTCCGTCCCTCACCCATCTGTTCATCATCCTCCACTCACACCCATCTGTCCATCATCCTTCTCGCTCATCCATCTGTCCACCCACCTTACCTCAAACACATCTGTCCATCCTCCTCCTCTCACACCCATCTGTCCATCCTTATCTCACACCCATCTGTCCATCCTCCTCTCACACCCATCTATCCATCCTCCTCCTTTCACACCCATCTGTCCATCATCCTTCTCCCTCACCCATCTGTCCATAATCCTCCTCTCACACCAGTCTGTCCATCCTCTGTCTCTCACACCTATCTGTCAATCATCATTCTCTCACACCCATCTGTCCATCATCCACCTCTCAGACCTTTCTGTCCATAATCCTTATCCCTCAACCATCTGTCCATCCTCCTTCACTCTCATACCCATATTTCTAACATCATTCTCTCACAAAAATCCATCCATTATCCTCACACCCATGTATCGTTTATCCCTCTCACACCCATCACTCCATCATCCTGTTCGCTCACACTCATCTGTCCAACATCCTTCCCACTCAACCCTGTCCATACTCATTCTCTCTCACTACCATCAGTCCATCCCCCTACTCTTACAGCTATCTGTCCATCCTCCTTCTTCCTCACCCATCTGTCCATCCTTCTCTTCTCTCACCCATCTGTCCTTCATCTCTCACATCCATCTGTCCATCCTCCTCCTCTCACACCCATCTGTCCATCCTCCTTCTCTCACATCCAACTGTCCATCCTCCTTCTCTCACACCCATCTGTCCATCCTCCTACTAGCACACCCATCTGTCCATCATCATTCTCCCTCACCCATCTGTCCATCATCCTTCTCCCTCACCCATCTGTCCATCCACCTTCTCTCACATCCATCTGTCCATCAGCTATCTCTCAGACTCATCTGCCATTCTCCTTCTCTCTCAGACATCTGTCCATCATCCTTCTCCCTCACCCATCTGTCCATCCTCCTTCTCTCACATCCATCTGTCCATCAGCTATCTCTCACACTCATCTGCCATCCTCCTTCTCTTTCAGACATCTGGCCATCATCCACTCACACCATTTATTCATCATATTTCCCTATCACCCATCCTCCTTTTCACACTCACATCTGTCCATCATCCTTCTCTCATACCCATCTGTCCAGCATCCTCTTCTCTTAGTCTCATCATCATCCTCTCACACCCATCTTCCATCATCCAGCACACCCATCTGACCACTATCCTCCTCTCACGCATATCTCATCCACTCAGACGCATCTGTCCATAAACTTTCATACAGCCATCTGTCCATCATCCTTTCACACCCATCTGTCCATCATCCTTCTCCCTCACCCGTCTGTCCATTCTCCTCCTCTCACACCCATCTTCCATCATCCTTTTATCACGCCCATCTCCATCCACTATCCCTCTCTCAGATACATCTGTTCACTATCTTCTCTCACATACATCTGTCCATCATCCACTCACATGGATCCATCACCTTTCCATCTGTCCATCCTCCTCCTCTCACACCTATCTTCCAACATTCTTCTAACACACCCATCTGACCACTATCATCTCACATACATCTGTCCATCGTCTACACACACACATCTGTCCATCACCTTTCACTCTCACCCATCTGTCCATCATCCTTCTCGCTCACCCATCTGTCCACCCACCTTATCTCACACCCATCTATCCATCCTCCTTATTCGTCACCCATCTGTCCATCATCCTTCTCTCACATCCATCTGTCCATCCTCCTCCTCTCACACCCATCTTCCAACATTCTTCTAACACACCCATCTGACCACTATCATCTCACATACATCTGTCCATTGTCGACTCACACACATCTGTCCATCCTCCTTCTCCCTCACCCATCTGTCCACGAACCTGCTCTCACACCCATATGTCCATCATCCATCTCAGACCCATCTGTCCGTCGTCCACTCACAGGCATCTGCCCATCATCCTTCTCTATCACCCCCATCAGACCATTATCATCCTTACAAACACATCTGTCCATTCTCCTTCTTCCTCATCCAGCTGTCCATCCTCCTCCTCTCACACCCATCTGTCCATCATCCTCACCCATCTGTCCAACATCCTTCTCTCACACCCATCTGTCCATCCTCTCTCACACCTATCTGTCAATCATCATTCTCCCTCACCCATCTGTCCATCATCCGCCTCTCACACCCATTTGTCCATTCTCCTTCTCTCACACCCATTTGTCCATCATCCCTCTCACACTCATTTGTCCATCCGTCTGCCTCACCCAACTGTCCTTCCTCCTTCTCTCACACCCATCTGTCCATCATCCCTCTCACACTCATCTGTCCTTCCTCCTTCGCTCATACCCATCTGACCATCCTCTTCTCACACCCATCTGTCCATCCTCCTCTCACACCCATTTGTACATCCTCATCCGCTCATAACCATCTGTCCATCCCCCTACTCACACACTTGTCTGCCCATCCCCCTACTCTCACAGCTGTCTGTCCATCCCCCTACTCTCACACCTCTGTCCATCCTCCTTCTCCCTCACCCAATTGTCCATCTTTCAATTCTCACACCCATCTGTACTTCATACTTCTCTCACACCCATCTGTCCATCCTCCTCCACTCACAACCATCTGTCCATCCTCCTCTCACACCCATCTGTCCATCCTCCAACTCTCCCAGACATCTGTCCATCAACCGCTCACACGGATCTGACAATCACCATTCCCTCTCACCCATCTGTCTGTCATCCCTCTGTCCCTCACCCATCAGTTCATCATCCTCCACTCACACCCATCTGTTCATCATCCTCCACTCACACCCATCTGTCCATCATCCTTCTCGCTCACCCATCTGTCCACCCACCTTACCTCAAATACATCTGTCCATCCTCCTCCTCTCACACCCATCTGTCCATCCTTATCTCACACCCATCTGTCCATCCTCCTTCTCCCTCACCCGTCTGTCCATCCTACTTCTCTCACAGCCATCTGTCCATCCTCTGTCTCTCACACCTATCTGTCAATCATCATTCTCCCTCACCCATCTGTCCATCATCCGCCTCTCACACCCATTTGTCCATCCTCCTTCTCTCACACCCATTCGTCCATCATCCTCACCCATTTGTCCATCCTCCTTCTCTCACACCCATTTGTCCATCATCCTTCTGCCTCACCCATCTGTCCATCCTCCGGCTCTCACACCCATCTGTCCATAATCCATCTCTACCAGACATCTGTCCATCAACCACTCACACGGATCTGTCCATCACCATTCCCTCTCACCCATCTGTCTGTCATCCCTCCGTCCCTCACCCATCTGTTCATCATCCTCCACTCACACCCATCTGTCCATCATCCTTCTCGCTCATCCATCTGTCCACCCACCTTACCTCAAACACATCTGTCCATCCTCCTCCTCTCACACCCATCTGTCCATCCTTATCTCACACCCATCTGTCCATCCTCCTCTCACACCCATCTATCCATCCTCCTCCTTTCACACCCATCTGTCCATCATCCTTCTCCCTCACCCATCTGTCCATAATCCTCCTCTCACACCAGTCTGTCCATCCTCTGTCTCTCACACCTATCTGTCAATCATCATTCTCTCACACCCATCTGTCCATCATCCACCTCTCAGACCTTTCTGTCCATAATCCTTATCCCTCAACCATCTGTCCATCCTCCTTCACTCTCATACCCATATTTCTAACATCATTCTCTCACAAAAATCCATCCATTATCCTCACACCCATGTATCGTTTATCCCTCTCACACCCATCACTCCATCATCCTGTTCGCTCACACTCATCTGTCCAACATCCTTCCCACTCAACCCTGTCCATACTCATTCTCTCTCACTACCATCAGTCCATCCCCCTACTCTTACAGCTATCTGTCCATCCTCCTTCTTCCTCACCCATCTGTCCATCCTTCTCTTCTCTCACCCATCTGTCCTTCATCTCTCACATCCATCTGTCCATCCTCCTCCTCTCACACCCATCTGTCCATCCTCCTTCTCTCACATCCAACTGTCCATCCTCCTTCTCTCACACCCATCTGTCCATCCTCCTACTAGCACACCCATCTGTCCATCATCATTCTCCCTCACCCATCTGTCCATCATCCTTCTCCCTCACCCATCTGTCCATCCACCTTCTCTCACATCCATCTGTCCATCAGCTATCTCTCAGACTCATCTGCCATTCTCCTTCTCTCTCAGACATCTGTCCATCATCCTTCTCCCTCACCCATCTGTCCATCCTCCTTCTCTCACATCCATCTGTCCATCAGCTATCTCTCACACTCATCTGCCATCCTCCTTCTCTTTCAGACATCTGGCCATCATCCACTCACACCATTTATTCATCATATTTCCCTATCACCCATCCTCCTTTTCACACTCACATCTGTCCATCATCCTTCTCTCATACCCATCTGTCCAGCATCCTCTTCTCTTAGTCTCATCATCATCCTCTCACACCCATCTTCCATCATCCAGCACACCCATCTGACCACTATCCTCCTCTCACGCATATCTCATCCACTCAGACGCATCTGTCCATAAACTTTCATACAGCCATCTGTCCATCATCCTTTCACACCCATCTGTCCATCATCCTTCTCCCTCACCCGTCTGTCCATTCTCCTCCTCTCACACCCATCTTCCATCATCCTTTTATCACGCCCATCTCCATCCACTATCCCTCTCTCAGATACATCTGTTCACTATCTTCTCTCACATACATCTGTCCATCATCCACTCACATGGATCCATCACCTTTCCATCTGTCCATCCTCCTCCTCTCACACCTATCTTCCAACATTCTTCTAACACACCCATCTGACCACTATCATCTCACATACATCTGTCCATCGTCTACACACACACATCTGTCCATCACCTTTCACTCTCACCCATCTGTCCATCATCCTTCTCGCTCACCCATCTGTCCACCCACCTTATCTCACACCCATCTATCCATCCTCCTTATTCGTCACCCATCTGTCCATCATCCTTCTCTCACATCCATCTGTCCATCCTCCTCCTCTCACACCCATCTTCCAACATTCTTCTAACACACCCATCTGACCACTATCATCTCACATACATCTGTCCATTGTCGACTCACACACATCTGTCCATCCTCCTTCTCCCTCACCCATCTGTCCACGAACCTGCTCTCACACCCATATGTCCATCATCCGTCTCAGACCCATCTGTCCGTCGTCCACTCACAGGCATCTGCCCATCATCCTTCTCTATCACCCCCATCAGACCATTATCATCCTTACAAACACATCTGTCCATTCTCCTTCTTCCTCATCCAGCTGTCCATCCTCCTCCTCTCACACCCATCTGTCCATCATCCTCACCCATCTGTCCAACATCCTTCTCTCACACCCATCTGTCCATCCTCTCTCACACCTATCTGTCAATCATCATTCTCCCTCACCCATCTGTCCATCATCCGCCTCTCACACCCATTTGTCCATTCTCCTTCTCTCACACCCATTTGTCCATCATCCCTCTCACACTCATTTGTCCATCCGTCTGCCTCACCCAACTGTCCTTCCTCCTTCTCTCACACCCATCTGTCCATCATCCCTCTCACACTCATCTGTCCTTCCTCCTTCGCTCATACCCATCTGACCATCCTCTTCTCACACCCATCTGTCCATCCTCCTCTCACACCCATTTGTACATCCTCATCCGCTCATAACCATCTGTCCATCCCCCTACTCACACACTTGTCTGCCCATCCCCCTACTCTCACAGCTGTCTGTCCATCCCCCTACTCACACACTTGTCTGCCCATCCCCCTACTCTCACAGCTGTCTGTCCATCCCCCTACTCTCACACCTCTGTCCATCCTCCTTCTCCCTCACCCAATTGTCCATCTTTCAATTCTCACACCCATCTGTACTTCATACTTCTCTCACACCCATCTGTCCATCCTCCTCCACTCACAACCATCTGTCCATCCTCCTCTCACACCCATCTGTCCATCCTCCAACTCTCCCAGACATCTGTCCATCAACCGCTCACACGGATCTGACAATCACCATTCCCTCTCACCCATCTGTCTGTCATCCCTCTGTCCCTCACCCATCAGTTCATCATCCTCCACTCACACCCATCTGTTCATCATCCTCCACTCACACCCATCTGTCCATCATCCTTCTCGCTCACCCATCTGTCCACCCACCTTACCTCAAATACATCTGTCCATCCTCCTCCTCTCACACCCATCTGTCCATCCTTATCTCACACCCATCTGTCCATCCTCCTTCTCCCTCACAAATCTGTCCATCCTCCGCCTCTCACACCCATCTGTCCATCATCCACTCAGATGCATCTGTACATCCTCCTTGTCACACTCCCATCCATTCAGCAACACTCTCACACACATCTGTCAGTCATCCTTCTCTCACACCCATCTGTCTATCCTCCTACTCTCACACACATCTGTCCATCCTCCTCCTCTCACACATATCTGTCCATCATCCTTCTACCTCACCCATCTGTCCATCCTCCTCTGCTCACACCCATCTGTCCATTTTCCTCCGCTCACACCCACCTGTCCATCATCCTCCTCCCTCACCCATCTGTCCGTCCTTCTTCGCTCACATCCAACTGTCCATCCTCCTTCTCTCACACCCATCTGTCCATCCTCCTACTAGCACACCCATCTGTCCATCATCATTCTCCCTCACCCATCTGTCCATCATCCTTCTCCCTCACCCATCTGTCCATCCACCTTCTCTCACATCCATCTGTCCATCAGCTATCTCTCAGACTCATCTGCCATTCTCCTTCTCTCTCAGACATCTGTCCATCATCCTTCTCCCTCACCCATCTGTCCATCCTCCTTCTCTCACATCCATCTGTCCATCAGCTATCTCTCACACTCATCTGCCATCCTCCTTCTCTTTCAGACATCTGGCCATCATCCACTCACACCATTTATTCAGCATATTTCCCTATCACCCATCCTCCTTTTCACACTCACATCTGTCCATCATCCTTCTCTCATACCCATCTGTCCAGCATCCTCTTCTCTTAGTCTCATCATCATCCTCTCACACCCATCTTCCATCATCCAGCACACCCATCTGACCACTATCCTCCTCTCACGCATATCTCATCCACTCAGACGCATCTGTCCATAAACTTTCATACAGCCATCTGTCCATCATCCTTTCACACCCATCTGTCCATCATCCTTCTCCCTCACCCGTCTGTCCATTCTCCTCCTCTCACACCCATCTTCCATCATCCTTTTATCACGCCCATCTCCATCCACTATCCCTCTCTCAGATACATCTGTTCACTATCTTCTCTCACATACATCTGTCCATCATCCACTCACATGGATCCATCACCTTTCCATCTGTCCATCCTCCTCCTCTCACACCTATCTTCCAACATTCTTCTAACACACCCATCTGACCACTATCATCTCACATACATATGTCCATCGTCTACACACACACATCTGTCCATCACCTTTCACTCTCACCCATCTGTCCATCATCCTTCTCGCTCACCCATCTGTCCACCCACCTTATCTCACACCCATCTATCCATCCGCCTTATTCGTCACCCATCTGTCCATCATCCTTCTTTCACATCCATCTGTCCATCCTCCTCCTCTCACACCCATCTTCCAACATTCTTCTAACACACCCATCTGACCACTATCATCTCACATACATCTGTCCATTGTCGACTCACACACATCTGTCCATCCTCCTTCTCCCTCACCCATCTGTCCACTAACCTGCTCTCACACCCATATGTCCATCATCCGTCTCAGACCCATCTGTCCGTCGTCCACTCACACGCATCTGCCCATCATCCTTCTCTATCACCCCCATCAGACCATTATCATCCTTACAAACCCATCTGTCCATTCTCCTTCTTCCTCATCCAGCTGTCCATCCTCCTCCTCTCACACCCATCTGTCCATCATCCTTCTTCCTCACCCAGCTGTCCATCCTCCTCCTCTCACACCCATCTGTCCATCATCCTCACCCATCTGTCCAACATCCTTCTCTCACACCCATCTGTCCATCCTCTCTCACACCTATCTGTCAATCATCATTCTCCCTCACCCATCTGTCCATCATCCGCCTCTCACACCCATTTGTCCATCCTCCTTCTCTCACACCCATTTGTCCATCATCCCTCTCACACTCATTTGTCCATCCGTCTGTCTCACCCAACTGTCCTTCCTCCTTCTCTCACACCCATCTGTCCATCATCCCTCTCACACTCATCTGTCCTTCCTCCTTCGCTCATACCCATCTGACCATCCTCTTCTCACACCCATCTGTCCATCCTCCTCTCACACCCATTTGTACATCCTCATCCGCTCATAACCATCTGTCCATCCCCCTACTCACACACTTGTCTGCCCATCCCCCTACTCTCACAGCTGTCTGTCCATCCCCCTACTCTCACACCTCTGTCCATCCTCCTTCTCCCTCACCCAATTGTCCATCTTTCAATTCTCACACCAATCTGTACTTCATACTTCTCTCACACCCATCTGTCCATCCTCCTCCACTCACAACCATCTGTCCATCCTCCTCTCACACCCATCTGTCCATCCTCCAACTCTCCCAGACATCTGTCCATCAACCGCTCACACGGATCTGTCCATCACCATTCCCTCTCACCCATCTGTCTGTCATCCCTCTGTCCCTCACCCATCTGTTCATCATCCTCCACTCACACCCATCTGTCCATCATCCTTCTCGCTCACCCATCTGTCCACCCACCTTACCTCAAACACATCTGTCCATCCTCCTCCTCTCACACCCATCTGTCCATCCTTATCTCACACCCATCTGTCCATCCTCCTTCTCCCTCACAAATCTGTCCATCCTCCGCCTCTCACACCCATCTGTCCATCATCCACTCAGATGCATCTGTACATCCTCCTTGTCACACTCCCATCCATTCAGCAACACTCTCACACACATCTGTCAGTCATCCTTCTCTCACACCCATCTGTCTATCCTCCTCCTCTCACACACATCTGTCCATCCTCCTCCTCTCACACATATCTGTCCATCATCCTTCTACCTCACCCATCTGTCCATCCTCCTCTGCTCACACCCATCTGTCCATTTTCCTCCGCTCACACCCACCTGTCCTCCTCCTCCCTCACCCATCTGTCCGTCCTTCTTCGCTCACACCCATCTGTCTATCCCCCTAACACACTTGTCCGCCCATCCCCCTGCTCTCACAGCTGTCTGTCCATCTGCCTACTCTCACACCTCTGTCCATCCTCCTTCTCCCTCACCCAACTGTCCATCTTTCACTGCTCACACCCATCTGTCCTTCATCCTGCTCTCACACCCATCTGTCTATCCTCCTCCACTCACTCACATATGTCCATCCTCCTTCGCTCATACCCATCTGTCCATCCTCTTCTCACACCCATCTGTCCATCCTCCTCTGCTCACACCCATCTGTCCATCCTCCTCTCATACCCATTTGTACATCCTCCTCCGCTCACAACCATCTGTCCATCCCCCTTACACACTTGTCTGCCCATCCCCCTACTCTCACAGCTGTCTGTCCATCCCCCTACTCTCACACCTCTGTCCATCCTCCTTCTCCCTCACCCAATTGTCCATCTTTCAATTCTCACACTCATCTGTCCTTCATAGTTCTCTCACACTCATCTGTGCATCCTCCTCCGCTCACAACCATCTGTCCATCCTCTTCTCACACCCATCTGTCCATCCTTCTCTGTTCACACCCAGCTGTCCATCCTCCATCTCTCACACTCATCTGTCCATCCTCCTTCTCTCACACCCATCTTTCCATCCTCCTCCTCTCACACCCATCTTCCATCATCCTTCTATCACAACCATCTCTCCACTATCCCTCTCTCAGACACATCTGTCCATATCTTCTCTCACATACATCTGTCCATCATCCACTCACGCACATCTGTCCATCATCATCCTCTCACACCCATCTGTCCATCCTCCTCCTCTCACACCCATCTGTCCATCCTCCTCCTCTCACACACATCTGTCCATTCTCCTCCTCTCACACCCATCATCCATCATCCTTCTATCACAACCATCTCTCCACTATCCCTCTCTCAGACACATCTGTCCACTATCTTCTCTCACATAAATCTCTCCATCATATACTCACACGCATCTGTCCATCACCTTTCCCTCTCAACCATCTGTCCATCATCCACTCACACGCATCTGTCCATCACCTTTCCCTCTCAACCATCTGTCTATCATCCCTCTCTCCCTCACCCAGCTTTCCATCATCCGCCTCTCACACCCATCTGTCCATAATCCTTATCCCTCAGCCATTGTCCATCCTCCTTCACTCTCATACCCATATTTCTAACATCATTCTCTCACACAAATCCATCCATTATCCTCATACCCATGTGTCGTTTATCCCTCTCACACTCATCTGTCCAACATCCTTCTCTCACATACATCAGTCCACAATCTTTCCCTCTCAACCATCTGTCCATACTCATTCTCTCTCACTACCATCAGTCCATCCCCCTACTCTCACAGCTGTCTGTCCATCCTTCTCTTCTCACACCCATCTGTCCTTCATCTCTCACATCCATCTGTCCATCCTCCTCCTCTCACACCAATCTGCCCATCATCCTTCTCCCTCACTCATCTGTCCAACATCCTTCTCTCACATACATCAGTCCACAATCTTTCCCTCTCAACCATCTGTCCATACTCATTCTCTCTCACTACCATCAGTCCATCCCCCTACTCTCACAGCTGTCTGTAAATCCTCCTTCTTCCTCACCCATCTGTCCATCCTTCTCTTCTCACACCCATCTGTCCTTCATCTCTCACACCCATCTGTCATTCCTCCTCCTCTAACACCCATCTGTCCATCCTCCTCCTCTCACACCCATATGTCCATCCTCCTCCTTTCACACCCATGTCCACCATCCTCTCACACCTATCTGTCCATCCTCCTCCTAGCACACCCATCTGTCCATCATCCTTCTCCCTCACTCATCTGTCCAACCTCCGCCTCTCACAGCCATCTGTCATTCATCCATCTCGCTCACATCCATCTGTCCGTCAGCTATCTCTCACACTCATCTGCCATCCTCCTTCTCTCTCAGACATCCGTCCATCATCCACTCACACCATTTATTCATCATAGTTCCCTATCACCCATCCTCCTTTTCACCCTGTCCAACCTCCTTTTCACACTCACATCTGTCCATCATCCTTCTCTCATACCCATCTGTCCAGCATCCTCTTCTCTTAGTCTCATCTGTCCATCATCATGCTCTCACACCCATCTTCCATCATCCAGCACACCCATCTGACCACTATCCTCCTCTCACGCATATCTTTTCATCATCCACTCAGACGCATCTGTCCATAAACTTTCCCTCACAGCCATCTGTCCATCCTCCTTTTCATACACCCATCTGTCCATCATCCATCTTTCACACCCATCTGTCTATCCTTCTCCCTCACCCATCTGCCCAATCTCCTCCTCTCACACCCATCTTCCATGATCCTTCTATCACGCCCATCTCTCCACTATCATCTCACATACATCTGTCCATCGTCTACAAACACACATCTGTCCATCACCTTTCACTCTCACCCATCTGTCCATCCTCCTTCTCCCTCACGCATCTGTCCATCCTCCTTCTCTCACATCCATCTGTCCATCCTCCTTCTCCCTCACTCATCTGTCCATCCTCCACCTCTCACAGCCATCTGTCATTCATCCATCTCTCTCACATCCATCTGTCCATCAGCTATCTCTCACACTCATCTGCCATCCTCCTTCTCTCTCAGACATCTGTCCATCATCCACTCACACCATTTATTCATCATATTTCCCTATCACCCATCCTCCTTTTCACCCTGTCCATCCTCCTTTTCACACTCACATCTGTCCATTACCCTTCTCTCATACCGATCTGTCCCGCATCCTCTTCTCTTACTCTCATGTCCAAAATCATCCTCTCACACCCATCTTCCATCATGCAGCACACCCTTCTGACCACCATCCTTCTCTCACGCATATCTTTTCATCATCCACTCAGATGCATCTGTCCATAAATTTTCACTCTCAGCCATCTGTCCGTCATACCTCTCTCCCTCACCCATCTGTCCATCCTCCTTTTCATACACCCATCTGTCCATCATCCTTCTCTCACACCCATCTGTCCGTTATCCTTCTCCCTCACCCATCTGTCCAATCTCCTCCTCTCACACCCATCTTCCATCATCCTTCTATCATGCCCATCTCTCCACTATCCCTCTCTCAGATATATCTTTTCACTAACTTCTCTCACATACATCTGTCCATCATCCACTCACATGCATCTGTCCATCACCTTTCCCTCTCACCCATCTCTCCAACCTCCTTGTCACACTCCCATCTGTCCAGCATCCCTCACACACACATCTGTCTGTCATCCTTCTCTCACACCCATCTGTCCATCCTACTCTCACACACATCTGTCCATCATCCTTCTCCCTCACCCATCTGTTCATCATCCTTCTCTCACACCTATCTGTCCTTCCTCCTCCTCTCACACACATCTGTTTATCATCCTTCTCCCTGACCCATCTATCCATCCTCCTTATCCGTCACCCATCTGTCCATCATCCTTCTCTCACATCCATCTGTCCATCCTCCTCCTCTCACACCCATCTTCCAACATTCTTCTAACACACCCATCTGACCAATATCATCTCACATACCTCTGTCCATTGTCGACGCACACACATCTGTCCATCCTCGTTCTCCCTCACCCATCTGTCCACTAACCTGCTCTCACACCCATATGTCCATCATCCATCTCAGACCCATCTGTCCATCGTCCACTCACACGCATCTGCCCATCATCCTTCTCTATCACTCCCATCAGACCATTATCATCCTTACAAACCCATCTGTCCATGCTCCTCATCTCAAACCCATCTATCCATCCTCCTTCTCCCTCACCCAGCTGTCCATCCTCCTCTCACACCCATCTGTCCATCATCCTCACCCATCTGTCCAACATCCTTCTCCCTCACCCGTCTGTCTGTCCTACTTCTCTCACACTCATCTATCCATCCTCTCTGTCAAACCTATCTGTCAATCATCATTCTCCCTCACCCATCTGTCCATCATCCGCCTCTCACACCCATTTGTCCATCCTCCTTCTCTCACACCCATTTGCCCATCATCCTTCTCCCTCACCCATCTGTCCATCATGCTGCTCTCACACCCATCTGTCCATGATCCTACTCCCTCAACCACCTGTCCATCATCCATCTTTCACACCCATCTGTCTATCCTTCTCCCTCACCCATCTGCCCAATCTCCTCCTCTCACACCCATCTTCCATGATCCTTCTATCACGCCCATCTCTCCACTATCATCTCACATACATCTGTCCATCGCCTACAAACACACATCTGTCCATCACCTTTCACTCTCACCCATCTGCCATCCTTCTATCTCAGACATCCGTCCATCATCCAGTCACACCATTTATTCATCATAGTTCTCTATCACCCATCCTCCTTTTCACCCTGTCCAACCTCCTTTTCACACTCACATCTGTCCATCATCCTTCTCTCATACCCATCTGTCCAGCATCCTCTTCTCTTCTCTCATCTGTCCATCATTATGCTCTCACACCCATCTTCCATCATCCAGCACACCCATCTGACCACTATCCTCCTCTCACGCATATCTTTTCATCATCCACTCAGACGCATCTGTCCATAAACGTTTCCTCACAGCCATCTGTCCATCCTCCTTTTCATACACCCATCTGTCCATCATCCTTCTTTCACACCTATCTGTCTATCCTTCTCCCTCACCCATCTGCCCAATCTCCTCCTCTCACACCCATCTTCCATCATCCTTCTATCACGCCCATCTCTCCACTATCCCTCTCTCAGATACATCTGTTCACTATCTTCTCTCACATACATCTGTCCATCATCCACTCACATGCATTTGTCCATCACCTTTCCCTCTCACTCATCTCTCCAACCTCCTTGTCACACTCCCATCTGTCCAGCATCCTTCTCACACACATCTGTCTGTCATCCTACTCTCACATCCATCTGTCCATCCTCCTCCTCTCACACCTATCTTCCAACATTCTTCTAACACACCCATCTGACCACTATCATCTCACATACATCTGTCCATCGCCTTTCACTCTCACCCATCTATCCATCCTCCTTCTCCCTCACCCATCTGTCCATCAGCTATCTCTCACACTCATCTGCCATCCTCCTTCACTCTCAGACATATGTCCATCATCCACTCACACCATTTATTCATCATATTTCCCTATCACCCATCCTCCTTTTCACCCTGTCCATCCTCCTTTTCACACTCACATCTGTCCATCATCCTTCTCTCATACCCATCTGTCCAGCATCCTCTTCTCTTACTCTCATGTCCATCATCATCCTCTCACACCCATCTTCCATCATCCAGCACACCCATCTGACCACTATCCTCCTCTCACGCATATCTTTTCATCATCCACTCAGACGCATCTGTCCATAAACTTTCATACAGCCATCTGTCCACCATCCTCCTCTCACACCCATCTGTCCATAATCCATCTCTACCAGACATCTGTCCATCAACCACTCACACGGATCTGTCCATCACCATTCCCTCTCACCCATCTGTCTGTCATCCCTCTGTCCCTCACCCATCTGTTCATCATCCTCCACTCACACCCATCTGTCCATCATCCTTCTCGCTCACCCATCTGTCCATCCTCCTTCTCTCACATCCATCTGTCCATCAGCTATCTCTCACACTCATCTGCCATCCTCCTCTCTCAGACATCTGGCCATCATCCACTCACACCATTTATTCAGCATATTTCCCTATCACCCATCCTCCTTTTCACCCTGTCCACCCTCCTTTTCACACTCACATCTGTCCATCATCCTTCTCTCATACCCATCTGTCCAGCATCCTCTTCTCTTAGTCTCATCATCATCCTCTCACACCCATCTTCCATCATCCAGCACACCCATCTGACCACTATCCTCCTCTCACGCATATCTTTTCATCATCCACTCAGACGCATCTGTCCATAAACTTTCATACAGCCATCTGTCCATCATCCTTCTCCCTCACCCGTCTGTCCATTCTCCTCCTCTCACACCCATCTTCCATCATCCTTTTATCACGCCCATCTCTCCACTATCCCTCTCTCAGATACATCTGTTCACTATCTTCTCTCACATACATCTGTCCATCATCCACTCACATGGATCCATCACCTTTCCATCTGTCCATCCTCCTCCTCTCACACCTATCTTCCAACATTCTTCTAACACACCCATCTGACCTCTATCATCTCACATACATCTGTCCATCGTCTACACACACACACATCTGTCCATCACCTTTCACTCTCACCCGTCTGTCCATCCTCCTTCTCCCTCACCCATCTGTCCACTAACCTTCTCTCACACAAATCCATCCATTATCCTCATACCCATGTGTCGTTTATCCCTCTCACACTCATCTGTCCAACATCCTTCTCTCACATAAATCAGTCCACAATCTTTCCCTCTCAACCATCTGTCCATACTCATTCTCTCTCACTACCATCAGTCCATCCCCCTACTCTCACAGCTGTCTGTAAATCCTCCTTCTTCCTCACCCATCTGTCCATCCTTCTCTTCTCACACCCATCTGTCCTTCATCTCTCACATCCATCTGTCCATCATCCTTCTCCCTCACCCAGCTGTCCATCCTCCTCCTCTCACACCCATCTGCCCATCATCCTTCTCTATCACTTCCATCAGACCATTATCATCCTTACAAACCCATCTGTCCATCCTACACTCACACCCATCTGTCCATCCTCCTCCTCTCACACCCATCTATCCAACCTCCTTCTCCCTCACATAGCTGTCCATCCATCTCCGCACACACCCATCTGTCCATCATCCTCCTCTCAGACCCATCTGTCCATCATCCTCACCCATCTGTCCAAAATCCTCCCTCACCCGTCTGACCATTCTACTTCTCTCACACCCATCTGTCCATTCTCCGTCTCTCACACCCATCTGTCCATTCTCCGTCTCTCACACCCATCTGCCCATCATCCTTCTCTATCACTCCCATCAGACCATTATCATCCTTACAAACCCATCTATCCATCCTCCTCCTTTCACACCCATCTGTCCATCATCCTTCTCCCTCACCCATCTGTCCATAATCCTCCTCTCACACCAGTCTGTCCATCCTCTGTCTCTCACACCTATCTGTCAATCATCATTCTCCCTCACCCATCTGTCCATCCCCGTACTCTCACACCCATCTGTCCATCATCCTTGTCCCTCACACATCTGTCCATCAGGCTGCTCTCACACCCATCTGTCCATGATCCTACTCCCTCACCCATCTGTCCATCCTCCGCCTCTCACACCCATCTGTCCATCATCCACTCAGACTCATCTGTACATCTTCCTTGTCACACTCCCATCCATTCAGCATCCCTCTCGCACACATCTGTCTGTCATCCATCCCTCTCACCCATCTGTCCATCCTCCTCTTCTTTCACTCTCATCTGTCCATCATCAACCTCTCACACCCATCTGTCCATACCCTCCGCTCACACGCATCTGTCCATCCTCCCCCACTCACACTCATCTGTCCATCCTCCGCCTCTCACACCCATCTGTCCATAATCCATCTCTACCAGACATCTGTCCATCAACCACTCACACGGATCCGTCCATCACCATTCCCTCTCACCCATCTGTCTGTCATCCCTCTGTCCCTCACCCATCTGTTCATCATGCTCCACTCACACCCATCTGTCCATCATCCTTCTCACTCACCCATCTGTCCACCCACCTTACCTCAAACACATCTGTCCATCCTCCTCCTCTCACACCCATCTGTCCATCCTCCTCCTCTCACACCCATCTGTCCATCCTTATCTCACACCCATCTGTCCATCCTCCTCTCACACCCATCTATCCATCCTCCTCCTTTCACACCTATCTGTCAATCATCATTCTCCCTCACCCATCTGTCTGTCATCCCTCTGTCCCTCACCCATCTGTTCATCATCCTCCACTCACACCCATCTGTCCATCATCCTTCTCACTCACCCATCTGTCCACCCACCTTACCTCAAACACATCTGTCCATCCTCCTCCTCTCACACCCATCTGTCCATCCTTATCTCACACCCATCTGTCCATCCTCCTCTCACACCCATCTATCCATCCTCCTCCTTTCACACCTATCTGTCAATCATCATTCTCCCTCACCATCTGTCCATACTCCTTCTCTCACACCCATCTGTCCATCCTCCTTCTCCCTCACCCATCTGTCCATCATGCTGCTCTCACACCCATCTGTCCATCATCCACCTCTCAGACCTTTCTGTCCATAATCCTTATCCCTCAACCATCTGTCCATCCTCCTTCACTCTCATACCCATATTTCAAACATCATTCTCTCACAAAAATCCATCCATTATCCTCACACCCATGTATCGTTTATCCCTCTCACACCCATCACTCCATCATCCTGTTCTCTCACACTCATCTGTCCAACATCCTTCCCACTCAACCATCTGTCCATACTCATTCTCTCTCACTACCATCAGTCCATCCCCCTACTCTCACAGCTATCTGTCCATCCTCCTTCTTCCTCACCCATCTGTCCATCCTTCTCTTCTCTCACCCATCTCCTTCATCTCTCACATCCATCTGTCCATCATCCTTCTCCCTCACCCAGCTGTCCATCCTCCTCCTCTCACACCCATCTGTCCATCCTCCTTCTCTCACACCCATCTGTCCATCCTCCTACTAGCACACCCATCTGTACATCATTATTCTCCCTCACCCATCTGTCCATCATCCTTCTCCCTCACCCATCTGTCCATCCTCCTTCTCTCACATCCATCTGTCCATCAGCTATCTCTCACACTCATCTGCCATCCTCCTCTCTCAGACATCTGGCCATCATCCACTCACACCATTTATTCAGCATATTTCCCTATCACCCATCCTCCTTTTCACCCTGTCCACCCTCCTTTTCACACTCACATCTGTCCATCATCCTTCTCTCATACCCATCTGTCCAGCATCCTCTTCTCTTAGTCTCATCATCATCCTCTCACACCCATCTTCCATCATCCAGCACACCCATCTGACCACTATCCTCCTCTCACGCATATCTTTTCATCATCCACTCAGACGCATCTGTCCATAAACTTTCATACAGCCATCTGTCCATCATCCTTCTTTCACACCCATCTGTCCATCATCCTTCTCCCTCACCCATCTGTCCATCCTCCTCCTCTCACACCCACCTGTCCATCCCTCTCCTATCACATCCATCTGTCCATCATCCTTCTCTCACACCCATCTGTCCATCCTCCTCCTAGCACACCCATCTGTCCATCATCCTTCTCCCTCACCCATCTGTCCATCATCCTTCTCCCTCACCCATCTGTCCATCCTCCTTCTCTCACTTCCATCTGTCCATCCTCCTTCTCCCTCACTCATCTGTCCATCCTATGCCTCTCACAGCCATCTGTCCTTCACCCATCTCTCTCACATCCATCTAACCATCAGCTATCTCTCACACTCATCTGCCATCCTCCTTCTCTCTCAGTCATCTGTCCATCATCCACTCACACCTTTTATTCATCATATTACCCTATCACCAATCCTCCTTTTCAACCTGTCCATCCTCCTTTTCACACTCACATCTGTCCATCTTCCTTCTCTCACACCCATCTGTCCATCATCCTCTTCTCTCAGCCATCTATCCATCCTCCTTCTCCCTCACCCATCTGTCCAACATCCTTCTCCCTCACCCATCTGTCCAACATCCTTCTCCCTCACCCGTCTGTCCATTCTACTTCTCTCACACCCATCTGTCCATCATCCTTCTCTCACACCCATCTGTCCATCCTCCTCCTAGCACACCCATCTGTCCATCATCCTTCTCGCTCACCCATCTGTCCATCATCCTTCTCCCTCACCCATCTGTCCATCCTCCTTCTCTCACATCCATCTGTCCATCCTCCTTCTCCCTCACTCGTCTGTCCATCCTCCGCCTCTCACAGCCATCTGTCATTCATCCACCTCTCTCACATCCATCTGTCTGTCAGCTATCTCTCACACTCATCTGCCATCCTCCCTCAGACATCTGTCCATCATCCACTCACACCATTTATTCATCATATTTCCCTATCACCCATCCTCCTTTTCACACTGTCCATCCTCCTTTTCACACTCACACCTGTCCATTACCCTTCTCTCATACCCATCTGTCCAGCATCCTCTTCTCTTACTCTCATGTCCATCATCATCCTCTCACACCCATCTTCCGTCATCCAGCACACCCTTCTGACCACCATCCTTCTCTCACGCATATCTTTTCGTCATCCTCTCAGACGCATCTGTCCATAAATTTTCACTGTCAGCCATCTGTCCGTCATACCTCTCTCCCTCACCCATCTGTCCATCCTCCTTTTCATACACCCATCTGTCCATCATCCTTCTCTCACACCCATCCGTCCGTTATCCTTCTCCCTCACCCATCTGTCCAATCTCCTCCTCTCACACCCATCTTCCATCATCCTTCTATCACGCCCATCTCTCCACTATCCCTCTCTCAGATACATCTGTTCACTAACTTCTCTCACATACATCTGTCCATTGTCTACTCATACACATCTGTCCATCCTCCTTCTCCCGCACCCATCTGTCCACTAACCTGCTTTCACACCCATATGTCCATCATCTGTCTCAGACCCATCTGTCCATCGTCCACTCACATGCATCTGCCCATCATCCTTCTCTATCACTCCCATCAGACCATTATCATCCTTACAAACCCATCTGTCCATTCTCCTCTCACACCCATCTGTCCATCATCCTCACCCATCTGTCCAACATCCTTCTCCCTCACCCGTCTGTCCATCCTACTTCTCTCACACCCATCTGTCCATCCTCTGTCTCTCACACCTATCTGTCAATCATCATTCTCCCTCACCCATCTGTCCATCATCCGCCTCTCACACCCATTTGTCCATCCTCCTTCTCTCACACCCATTCGTCCATCATCCGTCTGCCTCACCCATCTGTCCACTAACCTGCTCTCACACCCATATGTCCATCATCCACTCACATGCATCTGTCCATCACCTTTCCCTCTCACCCATCTCTCCAACCTTCTTGTCACACTCCCATCTGTCCAGCATCCCTCACACACACATCTGTCTGTCATCCTTCTCTCACACACATCTGTCCATCCTCCTACTCTCACACACCTGTCCATCCTCCTTCTCCCTCACCCATCTGTTCATCATCCTTCTCTCACACCAATCTGTCCATCCTCCTACTCTCACACACCTGTCCATCCTCCTTCTCCCTCACCCATCTGTTCATCATCCTTCTCTCACACCAATCTGTCCTTCCTCCTCCTCTCACACACATCTGTCCATCATCCTTCTCCCTCACCCATCTATCCATCCTCCTTCTCCCTCACCCATCTGTCCACTAACCTGCTCTCACACCCATCTGTCCATCATCCACTCACAGGCATCTGCCCATCATCCTTCTCTATCACTCCCATCAGACCATTATCATCCTTACAAACCCATCTGTCTATACTCCTCTCACACCCATCTGTCCATGCTCCTCCTCTCAAACCCATCTATCCATCCTCCTTCTTCCTCACCCATCTGTCCATCCTTCTCTTCTCACACCCATCTGTCCTTCATCTCTCACATCCATCTGTCCATCTTCCTTCTCCCTCACCCATCTGTCCATCCTCCTCTCACACCCATCTGTCAATCCTCCTCTAACACCCATCTGTCCATCCTCCTCCTCTCACACCCAGCTGTCCATCCTCCTCCTATCACAACCATCTGTCCATCCTCCTCCTAGCACACCCATCTGTCCATCATCCTTCTCCCTCACCCATCTGTCCATCTTCCTTCTCCCTCACCCATCTGTCCAATCTCCTTCTCCCTCACTCATCTGTCCATCCTCCGCCTCTCACAGCCATCTGTCTTTCATCCATCTCTCTCACATCCATCTGTCCGTCAGCTATCTCTCACACTCATCTGCCATCCTCCTTCTCTCTCAGACATCTCTCCATCATCCACTCACACCATTTATTCATCATATTTCCCTATCACCCATCCTCCTTTTCACCCTGTCCATCCTCCTTTTCACACTCACATCTGTCCATTACCCTTCTCTCATACCCATCTGTCCAGCATCCTCTTCTCTTACTCTCATGTCCATCATCATCCTCTCACACCCATCTTCCGTCATCCAGCACACCCTTCTGACCACCATCCTTCTCTCACGCATATCTTTTCGTCATCCTCTCAGACGCATCTGTCCATAAATTTTCACTCTCAGCCATCTGTCCGTCATACCTCTCTCCCTCACCCATCTGTCCATCCTCCTTTTCATACACCCATCTGTCCATCATCCTTCTCTCACACCCATCCGTCCGTTATCCTTCTCCCTCACCCATCTGTCCAATCTCCTCCTCTCACACCCATCTTCCATCATCCTTCTATCACGCCCATCTCTCCACTATCCCTCTCTCAGATACATCTGTTCACTAACTTCTCTCACATACATCTGTCCATTGTCTACTCATACACATCTGTCCATCCTCCTTCTCCCGCACCCATCTGTCCACTAACCTGCTTTCACACCCATATGTCCATCATCTGTCTCAGACCCATCTGTCCATCGTCCACTCACATGCATCTGCCCATCATCCTTCTCTATCACTCCCATCAGACCATTATCATCCTTACAAACCCATCTGTCCATTCTCCTCTCACACCCATCTGTCCATCATCCTCACCCATCTGTCCAACATCCTTCTCCCTCACCCGTCTGTCCATCCTACTTCTCTCACACCCATCTGTCCATCCTCTGTCTCTCACACCTATCTGTCAATCATCATTCTCCCTCACCCATCTGTCCATCATCCGCCTCTCACACCCATTTGTCCATCCTCCTTCTCTCACACCCATTCGTCCATCATCCGTCTGCCTCACCCATCTGTCCACTAACCTGCTCTCACACCCATATGTCCATCATCCACTCACATGCATCTGTCCATCACCTTTCCCTCTCACCCATCTCTCCAACCTTCTTGTCACACTCCCAACTGTCCAGCATCCCTCACACACACATCTGTCTGTCATCCTTCTCTCACACACATCTGTCCATCCTCCTACTCTCACACACCTGTCCATCCTCCTTCTCCCTCACCCATCTGTTCATCATCCTTCTCTCACACCAATCTGTCCATCCTCCTACTCTCACACACCTGTCCATCCTCCTTCTCCCTCACCCATCTGTTCATCATCCTTCTCTCACACCAATCTGTCCTTCCTCCTCCTCTCACACACATCTGTCCATCATCCTTCTCCCTCACCCATCTATCCATCCTCCTTCTCCCTCACCCATCTGTCCACTAACCTGCTCTCACACCCATCTGTCCATCATCCACTCACAGGCATCTGCCCATCATCCTTCTCTATCACTCCCATCAGACCATTATCATCCTTACAAACCCATCTGTCTATACTCCTCTCACACCCATCTGTCCATGCTCCTCCTCTCAAACCCATCTATCCATCCTCCTTCTTCCTCACCCATCTGTCCATCCTTCTCTTCTCACACCCATCTGTCCTTCATCTCTCACATCCATCTGTCCATCTTCCTTCTCCCTCACCCATCTGTCCATCCTCCTCTCACACCCATCTGTCAATCCTCCTCTAACACCCATCTGTCCATCCTCCTCCTCTCACACCCAGCTGTCCATCCTCCTCCTATCACAACCATCTGTCCATCCTCCTCCTAGCACACCCATCTGTCCATCATCCTTCTCCCTCACCCATCTGTCCATCTTCCTTCTCCCTCACCCATCTGTCCAATCTCCTTCTCCCTCACTCATCTGTCCATCCTCCGCCTCTCACAGCCATCTGTCTTTCATCCATCTCTCTCACATCCATCTGTCCGTCAGCTATCTCTCACACTCATCTGCCATCCTCCTTCTCTCTCAGACATCTCTCCATCATCCACTCACACCATTTATTCATCATATTTCCCTATCACCCATCCTCCTTTTCACCCTGTCCATCCTCCTTTTCACACTCACATCTGTCCATTACCCTTCTCTCATACCCATCTGTCCAGCATCCTCTTCTCTTACTCTCATGTCCATCATCATCCTCTCACACCCATCTTCCATCATGCAGCACACCCATCTGACCACCATCCTCCTCTCACGCATATCTTTTCATCATCCACGCAGACGTATCTGTCCATAAATTTTCACTCTCAGCCATCTGTCCGTCATACCTCTCTCCCTCACCCATCTGTCCATCCTCCTTTTCATACACCCATCTGTCCATCATCCTTCTCTCACACCCATCCATCCGTTATCCTTCTCCCTCACCCATCTGTCCAACCTCCTCCTCTCACACCCATCTTCCATCATCCTTCTATCACGCCCATCTCTCCACTATCCCTCTCTCAGATATATCTGTTCACTAACTTCTCTCACATACATCTGTCCATTGTCTACTCATACACATCTGTCCATCCACCTTCTCCCTCATCCATCTGTCCACTAACCTGCTCTCACACCCATATGTCCATCATCTGTCTCAGACCCATCTGTCCATCGTCCACTCACATGCATCTGCCCATCATCCTTCTCTATCACTCCCATCAGACCATTATCATCCTTACAAACCCATCTGTCCATTCTCCTCTCACACCCATCTGTCCATCATCCTCACCCATCTGTCCAACATCCTTCTCCCTCACCCGTCTGTCCATCCATCTCCTCTCACACCCATCTGTTCATCATCCTAAACTCACACCCATCTGTCCATCATCCTTCTCGCTCACCCATCTGTCCACCCACCTTACCTCAAACACATCTGTCCATCCTCCTCCTCTCACACCCATCTGTCCATACTTATCTCACACCCATCTGTCCATCCTCCTCTCACACCCATCTATCCATCCTCCTCCTTTCACACCCATCTGTCCATCATCCTTCTCCCTCACCCATCTGTCCATAATCCTCCTCTCACACCAGTCTGTCCATCCTCTGTCTCTCACACCTATTTGTCAATCATCATTCTCCCTCACCCATCTGTCCATACTCCTTCTCCCTCACCCATCTGTCCATCATGCTGCTCTCACACCCATCTGTCCATCATTCACCTCTCAGACCTTTCTGTCCATAATCCTTATCCCTCAACCATCTGTCCATCCTCCTTCACTCTCATACCCATATTTCAAACATCATTCTCTCACAAAAATCCATCCATTATCCTCACACCCATGTATCGTTTATCCCTCTCACACCCATCACTCCATCATCCTGTTCTCTCACACTCATCTGTCCAACATCCTTCCCACTCAACCATCTGTCCATACTCATTCTCTCTCACTACCATCAGTCCATCCCCCTACTCTCACAGCTATCTGTCCATCCTCCTTCTTCCTCACCCCTGTCCATCCTTCTCTTCTCTCACCCATCTGTCCTTCATCTCTCACATCCATCTGTCCATCATCATTCTCCCTCACCCATCTGTCCATCATCCTTCTCCCTCACCCATCTGTCCATCCTCCTCCTCTCACACCCACCTGTCCATCCCTCTCCTATCACACCCATCTGTCCATCATCCTTCTCTCACACCCATCTGTCCATCCTCCTCCTAGCACACCCATCTGTCCATCATCCTTCTCCCTCACCCATCTGTCCATCATCCTTCTCCCTCACCCATCTGTCCATCCTCCTTCTCTCACTTCCATCTGTCCATCCTCCTTCTCCCTCACTCATCTGTCCATCCTATGCCTCTCACAGCCATCTGTCCTTCACCCATCTCTCTCACATCCATCTAACCATCAGCTATCTCTCACACTCATCTGCCATCCTCCTTCTCTCTCAGTCATCTGTCCATCATCCACACACACCTTTTATTCATCATATTACCCTATCACCAATCCTCCTTTTCAACCTGTCCATCCTCCTTTTCACACTCACATCTGTCCATCTTCCTTCTCTCACACCCATCTGTCCATCATCCTCTTCTCTCAGCCATCTATCCATCCTCCTTCTCCCTCACCCATCTGTCCAACATCCTTCTCCCTCACCCATCTGTCCAACATCCTTCTCCCTCACCCGTCTGTCCATTCTACTTCTCTCACACCCATCTGTCCATCCTCCTCTCACACCCATCTATCCATCCTCCTCCTTTCACACCCATCTGTCCATCATCCTTCTCCCTCACCCATCTGTCCATAATCCTCCTCTCACACCAGTCTGTCCATCCTCTGTCTCTCACACCTATTTGTCAATCATCATTCTCCCTCACCCATCTGTCCATACTCCTTCTCCCTCACCCATCTGTCCATCATGCTGCTCTCACACCCATCTGTCCATCATTCACCTCTCAGACCTTTCTGTCCATAATCCTTATCCCTCAACCATCTGTCCATCCTCCTTCACTCTCATACCCATATTTCAAACATCATTCTCTCACAAAAATCCATCCATTATCCTCACACCCATGTATCGTTTATCCCTCTCACACCCATCACTCCATCATCCTGTTCTCTCACACTCATCTGTCCAACATCCTTCCCACTCAACCATCTGTCCATACTCATTCTCTCTCACTACCATCAGTCCATCCCCCTACTCTCACAGCTATCTGTCCATCCTCCTTCTTCCTCACCCCTGTCCATCCTTCTCTTCTCTCACCCATCTGTCCTTCATCTCTCACATCCATCTGTCCATCATCATTCTCCCTCACCCATCTGTCCATCATCCTTCTCCCTCACCCATCTGTCCATCCTCCTCCTCTCACACCCACCTGTCCATCCCTCTCCTATCACACCCATCTGTCCATCATCCTTCTCTCACACCCATCTGTCCATCCTCCTCCTAGCACACCCATCTGTCCATCATCCTTCTCCCTCACCCATCTGTCCATCATCCTTCTCCCTCACCCATCTGTCCATCCTCCTTCTCTCACTTCCATCTGTCCATCCTCCTTCTCCCTCACTCATCTGTCCATCCTATGCCTCTCACAGCCATCTGTCCTTCACCCATCTCTCTCACATCCATCTAACCATCAGCTATCTCTCACACTCATCTGCCATCCTCCTTCTCTCTCAGTCATCTGTCCATCATCCACTCACACCTTTTATTCATCATATTACCCTATCACCAATCCTCCTTTTCAACCTGTCCATCCTCCTTTTCACACTCACATCTGTCCATCTTCCTTCTCTCACACCCATCTGTCCATCATCCTCTTCTCTCAGCCATCTATCCATCCTCCTTCTCCCTCACCCATCTGTCCAACATCCTTCTCCCTCACCCATCTGTCCAACATCCTTCTCCCTCACCCGTCTGTCCATTCTACTTCTCTCACACCCATCTGTCCATCATCCTTCTCCCTCACCCATCTGTCCATCCTCCTCCTCTCACACCCACCTGTCCATCCCTCTCCTATCACACCCATCTGTCCATCATCCTTCTCTCACACCCATCTGTCCATCCTCCTCCTAGCACACCCATCTGTCCATCATCCTTCTCCCTCACCCATCTGTCCATCATCCTTCTCCCTCACCCATCTGTCCATCCTCCTTCTCTCACTTCCATCTGTCCATCCTCCTTCTCCCTCACTCATCTGTCCATCCTATGCCTCTCACAGCCATCTGTCCTTCACCCATCTCTCTCACATCCATCTAACCATCAGCTATCTCTCACACTCATCTGCCATCCTCCTTCTCTCTCAGTCATCTGTCCATCATCCACTCACACCTTTTATTCATCATATTACCCTATCACCAATCCTCCTTTTCAACCTGTCCATCCTCCTTTTCACACTCACATCTGTCCATCTTCCTTCTCTCACACCCATCTGTCCATCATCCTCTTCTCTCAGCCATCTATCCATCCTCCTTCTCCCTCACCCATCTGTCCAACATCCTTCTCCCTCACCCATCTGTCCAACATCCTTCTCCCTCACCCGTCTGTCCATTCTACTTCTCTCACACCCATCTGTCCATCATCCTTCTCTCACACCCATCTGTCCATCCTCCTCCTAGCACACCCATCTGTCCATCATCCTTCTCGCTCACCCATCTGTCCATCATCCTTCTCCCTCACCCATCTGTCCATCCTCCTTCTCTCACATCCATCTGTCCATCCTCCTTCTCCCTCACTCGTCTGTCCATCCTCCGCCTCTCACAGCCATCTGTCATTCATCCATCTCTCTCACATCCATCTGTCTGTCAGCTATCTCTCACACTCATCTGCCATCCTCCCTCAGACATCTGTCCATCATCCACTCACACCATTTATTCATCATATTTCCCTATCACCCATCCTCCTTTTCACACTGTCCATCCTCCTTTTCACACTCACATCTGTCCATTACCCTTCTCTCATACCCATCTGTCCAGCATCCTCTTCTCTTACTCTCATGTCCATCATCATCCTCTCACACCCATCTTCCGTCATCCAGCACACCCTTCTGACCACCATCCTTCTCTCACGCATATCTTTTCGTCATCCTCTCAGACGCATCTGTCCATAAATTTTCACTGTCAGCCATCTGTCCGTCATACCTCTCTCCCTCACCCATCTGTCCATCCTCCTTTTCATACACCCATCTGTCCATCATCCTTCTCTCACACCCATCCGTCCGTTATCCTTCTCCCTCACCCATCTGTCCAATCTCCTCCTCTCACACCCATCTTCCATCATCCTTCTATCACGCCCATCTCTCCACTATCCCTCTCTCAGATACATCTGTTCACTAACTTCTCTCACATACATCTGTCCATTGTCTACTCATACACATCTGTCCATCCTCCTTCTCCCGCACCCATCTGTCCACTAACCTGCTTTCACACCCATATGTCCATCATCTGTCTCAGACCCATCTGTCCATCGTCCACTCACATGCATCTGCCCATCATCCTTCTCTATCACTCCCATCAGACCATTATCATCCTTACAAACCCATCTGTCCATTCTCCTCTCACACCCATCTGTCCATCATCCTCACCCATCTGTCCAACATCCTTCTCCCTCACCCGTCTGTCCATCCTACTTCTCTCACACCCATCTGTCCATCCTCTGTCTCTCACACCTATCTGTCAATCATCCTCTCACACCCATCTATCCATCCTCCTCCTTTCACACCCATCTGTCCATCATCCTTCTCCCTCACCCATCTGTCCATACTTATCTCACACCCATCTGTCCATCCTCCTCTCACACCCATCTATCCATCCTCCTCCTTTCACACCCATCTGTCCATCATCCTTCTCCCTCACCCATCTGTCCATAATCCTCCTCTCACACCAGTCTGTCCATCCTCTGTCTCTCACACCTATTTGTCAATCATCATTCTCCCTCACCCATCTGTCCATACTCCTTCTCCCTCACCCATCTGTCCATCATGCTGCTCTCACACCCATCTGTCCATCATTCACCTCTCAGACCTTTCTGTCCATAATCCTTATCCCTCAACCATCTGTCCATCCTCCTTCACTCTCATACCCATATTTCAAACATCATTCTCTCACAAAAATCCATCCATTATCCTCACACCCATGTATCGTTTATCCCTCTCACACCCATCACTCCATCATCCTGTTCTCTCACACTCATCTGTCCAACATCCTTCCCACTCAACCATCTGTCCATACTCATTCTCTCTCACTACCATCAGTCCATCCCCCTACTCTCACAGCTATCTGTCCATCCTCCTTCTTCCTCACCCCTGTCCATCCTTCTCTTCTCTCACCCATCTGTCCTTCATCTCTCACATCCATCTGTCCATCATCATTCTCCCTCACCCATCTGTCCATCATCCTTCTCCCTCACCCATCTGTCCATCCTCCTCCTCTCACACCCACCTGTCCATCCCTCTCCTATCACACCCATCTGTCCATCATCCTTCTCTCACACCCATCTGTCCATCCTCCTCCTAGCACACCCATCTGTCCATCATCCTTCTCCCTCACCCATCTGTCCATCATCCTTCTCCCTCACCCATCTGTCCATCCTCCTTCTCTCACTTCCATCTGTCCATCCTCCTTCTCCCTCACTCATCTGTCCATCCTATGCCTCTCACAGCCATCTGTCCTTCACCCATCTCTCTCACATCCATCTAACCATCAGCTATCTCTCACACTCATCTGCCATCCTCCTTCTCTCTCAGTCATCTGTCCATCATCCACACACACCTTTTATTCATCATATTACCCTATCACCAATCCTCCTTTTCAACCTGTCCATCCTCCTTTTCACACTCACATCTGTCCATCTTCCTTCTCTCACACCCATCTGTCCATCATCCTCTTCTCTCAGCCATCTATCCATCCTCCTTCTCCCTCACCCATCTGTCCAACATCCTTCTCCCTCACCCATCTGTCCAACATCCTTCTCCCTCACCCGTCTGTCCATTCTACTTCTCTCACACCCATCTGTCCATCCTCCTCTCACACCCATCTATCCATCCTCCTCCTTTCACACCCATCTGTCCATCATCCTTCTCCCTCACCCATCTGTCCATAATCCTCCTCTCACACCAGTCTGTCCATCCTCTGTCTCTCACACCTATTTGTCAATCATCATTCTCCCTCACCCATCTGTCCATACTCCTTCTCCCTCACCCATCTGTCCATCATGCTGCTCTCACACCCATCTGTCCATCATTCACCTCTCAGACCTTTCTGTCCATAATCCTTATCCCTCAACCATCTGTCCATCCTCCTTCACTCTCATACCCATATTTCAAACATCATTCTCTCACAAAAATCCATCCATTATCCTCACACCCATGTATCGTTTATCCCTCTCACACCCATCACTCCATCATCCTGTTCTCTCACACTCATCTGTCCAACATCCTTCCCACTCAACCATCTGTCCATACTCATTCTCTCTCACTACCATCAGTCCATCCCCCTACTCTCACAGCTATCTGTCCATCCTCCTTCTTCCTCACCCCTGTCCATCCTTCTCTTCTCTCACCCATCTGTCCTTCATCTCTCACATCCATCTGTCCATCATCATTCTCCCTCACCCATCTGTCCATCATCCTTCTCCCTCACCCATCTGTCCATCCTCCTCCTCTCACACCCACCTGTCCATCCCTCTCCTATCACACCCATCTGTCCATCATCCTTCTCTCACACCCATCTGTCCATCCTCCTCCTAGCACACCCATCTGTCCATCATCCTTCTCCCTCACCCATCTGTCCATCATCCTTCTCCCTCACCCATCTGTCCATCCTCCTTCTCTCACTTCCATCTGTCCATCCTCCTTCTCCCTCACTCATCTGTCCATCCTATGCCTCTCACAGCCATCTGTCCTTCACCCATCTCTCTCACATCCATCTAACCATCAGCTATCTCTCACACTCATCTGCCATCCTCCTTCTCTCTCAGTCATCTGTCCATCATCCACTCACACCTTTTATTCATCATATTACCCTATCACCAATCCTCCTTTTCAACCTGTCCATCCTCCTTTTCACACTCACATCTGTCCATCTTCCTTCTCTCACACCCATCTGTCCATCATCCTCTTCTCTCAGCCATCTATCCATCCTCCTTCTCCCTCACCCATCTGTCCAACATCCTTCTCCCTCACCCATCTGTCCAACATCCTTCTCCCTCACCCGTCTGTCCATTCTACTTCTCTCACACCCATCTGTCCATCATCCTTCTCTCACACCCATCTGTCCATCCTCCTCCTAGCACACCCATCTGTCCATCATCCTTCTCGCTCACCCATCTGTCCATCATCCTTCTCCCTCACCCATCTGTCCATCCTCCTTCTCTCACATCCATCTGTCCATCCTCCTTCTCCCTCACTCGTCTGTCCATCCTCCGCCTCTCACAGCCATCTGTCATTCATCCATCTCTCTCACATCCATCTGTCTGTCAGCTATCTCTCACACTCATCTGCCATCCTCCCTCAGACATCTGTCCATCATCCACTCACACCATTTATTCATCATATTTCCCTATCACCCATCCTCCTTTTCACACTGTCCATCCTCCTTTTCACACTCACATCTGTCCATTACCCTTCTCTCATACCCATCTGTCCAGCATCCTCTTCTCTTACTCTCATGTCCATCATCATCCTCTCACACCCATCTTCCGTCATCCAGCACACCCATCTGACCACCATCCTCCTCTCACGCATATCTTTTCGTCATCCTCTCAGACGCATCTGTCCATAAATTTTCACTCTCAGTCATCTGTCCGTCATACCTCTCTCCCTCACCCATCTGTCCATCCTCCTTTTCATACACCCATCTGTCCATCATCCTTCTCTCACACCCATCCGTCCGTTATCCTTCTCCCTCACCCATCTGTCCAATCTCCTCCTCTCACACCCATCTTCCATCATCCTTCTATCACGCCCATCTCTCCACTATCCCTCTCTCAGATACATCTGTTCACTAACTTCTCTCACATACATCTGTCCATTGTCTACTCATACACATCTGTCCATCCTCCTTCTCCCGCACCCATCTGTCCACTAACCTGCTTTCACACCCATATGTCCATCATCTGTCTCAGACCCATCTGTCCATCGTCCACTCACATGCATCTGCCCATCATCCTTCTCTATCACTCCCATCAGACCATTATCATCCTTACAAACCCATCTGTCCATTCTCCTCTCACACCCATCTGTCCATCATCCTCACCCATCTGTCCAACATCCTTCTCCCTCACCCGTCTGTCCATCCTACTTCTCTCACACCCATCTGTCCATCCTCTGTCTCTCACACCTATCTGTCAATCATCATTCTCCCTCACCCATCTGTCCATCATCCGCCTCTCACACCCATTTGTCCATCCTCCTTCTCTCACACCCATTCGTCCATCATCCGTCTGCCTCACCCATCTGTCCACTAACCTGCTCTCACACCCATATGTCCATCATCCACTCACATGCATCTGTCCATCACCTTTCCCTCTCACCCATCTCTCCAACCTTCTTGTCACACTCCCATCTGTCCAGCATCCCTCACACACACATCTGTCTGTCATCCTTCTCTCACACACATCTGTCCATCCTCCTACTCTCACACACCTGTCCATCCTCCTTCTCCCTCACCCATCTGTTCATCATCCTTCTCTCACACCAATCTGTCCATCCTCCTACTCTCACACACCTGTCCATCCTCCTTCTCCCTCACCCATCTGTTCATCATCCTTCTCTCACACCCATCTGTCCTTCCTCCTCCTCTCACACACATCTGTCCATCATCCTTCTCCCTCACCCATCTATCCATCCTCCTTCTCCCTCACCCATCTGTCCACTAACCTGCTCTCACACCCATATGTCCATCATCCACTCACAGGCATCTGCCCATCATCCTTCTCTATCACTCCCATCAGACCATTATCATCCTTACAAACCCATCTGTCCATACTCCTCTCACACCCATCTGTCCATGCTCCTCCTCTCAAACCCATCTATCCATCCTCCTTCTTCCTCACCCATCTGTCCATCCTTCTCTTCTCTCACCCATCTGTCCTTCATCTCTCACATCCATCTGTCCATCATCATTCTCCCTCACCCATCTGTCCATCATCCTTCTCCCTCACCCATCTGTCCATCCTCCTCCTCTCACACCCACCTGTCCATCCCTCTCCTATCACACCCATCTGTCCATCATCCTTCTCCCTCACCCATCTGTCCATCATCCTTCTCCCTCACCCATCTGTCCATCCTCCTTCTCTCACTTCCATCTGTCCATCCTCCTTCTCCCTCACTCATCTGTCCATCCTATGCCTCTCACAGCCATCTGTCCTTCACCCATCTCTCTCACATCCATCTAACCATCAGCTATCTCTCACACTCATCTGCCATCCTCCTTCTCTCTCAGTCATCTGTCCATCATCCACTCACACCTTTTATTCATCATATTACCCTATCACCAATCCTCCTTTTCACACTCACATCTGTCCATCTTCCTTCTCTCACACCCATCTGTCCATCATCCTCTTCTCTCAGCCATCTATCCATCCTCCTTCTCCCTCACCCATCTGTCCAACATCCTTCTCCCTCACCCATCTGTCCAACATCCTTCTCCCTCACCCGTCTGTCCATTCTACTTCTCTCACACCCATCTGTCCATCATCCTTCTCCCTCACCCATCTGTCCATCCTCCTTCTCTCACATCCATCTGTCCATCCTCCTTCTCCCTCACTCGTCTGTCCATCCTCCGCCTCTCACAGCCATCTGTCATTCATCCATCTCTCTCACATCCATCTGTCTGTCAGCTATCTCTCACACTCATCTGCCATCCTCCCTCAGACATCTGTCCATCATCCACTCACACCATTTATTCATCATATTTCCCTATCACCCATCCTCCTTTTCACACTGTCCATCCTCCTTTTCACACTCACATCTGTCCATTACCCTTCTCTCATACCCATCTGTCCAGCATCCTCTTCTCTTACTCTCATGTCCATCATCATCCTCTCACACCCATCTTCCGTCATCCAGCACACCCATCTGACCACCATCCTCCTCTCACGCATATCTTTTCGTCATCCTCTCAGACGCATCTGTCCATAAATTTTCACTCTCAGCCATCTGTCCGTCATACCTCTCTCCCTCACCCATCTGTCCATCCTCCTTTTCATACACCCATCTGTCCATCATCCTTCTCTCACACCCATCCGTCCGTTATCCTTCTCCCTCACCCATCTGTCCAATCTCCTCCTCTCACACCCATCTTCCATCATCCTTCTATCACGCCCATCTCTCCACTATCCCTCTCTCAGATACATCTGTTCACTAACTTCTCTCACATACATCTGTCCATTGTCTACTCATACACATCTGTCCATCCTCCTTCTCCCGCACCCATCTGTCCACTAACCTGCTTTCACACCCATATGTCCATCATCTGTCTCAGACCCATCTGTCCATCGTCCACTCACATGCATCTGCCCATCATCCTTCTCTATCACTCCCATCAGACCATTATCATCCTTACAAACCCATCTGTCCATTCTCCTCTCACACCCATCTGTCCATCATCCTCACCCATCTGTCCAACATCCTTCTCCCTCACCTGTCTGTCCATCCTACTTCTCTCACACCCATCTGTCCATCCTCTGTCTCTCACACCTATCTGTCAATCATCATTCTCCCTCACCCATCTGTCCATCATCCGCCTCTCACACCCATTTGTCCATCCTCCTTCTCTCACACCCATTCGTCCATCATCCGTCTGCCTCACCCATCTGTCCACTAACCTGCTCTCACACCCATATGTCCATCATCCACTCACATGCATCTGTCCATCACCTTTCCCTCTCACCCATCTCTCCAACCTTCTTGTCACACTCCCATCTGTCCAGCATCCCTCACACACACATCTGTCTGTCATCCTTCTCTCACACACATCTGTCCATCCTCCTACTCTCACACACCTGTCCATCCTCCTTCTCCCTCACCCATCTGTTCATCATCCTTCTCTCACACCAATCTGTCCATCCTCCTACTCTCACACACCTGTCCATCCTCCTTCTCCCTCACCCATCTGTTCATCATCCTTCTCTCACACCCATCTGTCCTTCCTCCTCCTCTCACACACATCTGTCCATCATCCTTCTCCCTCACCCATCTATCCATCCTCCTTCTCCCTCACCCATCTGTCCACTAACCTGCTCTCACACCCATATGTCCATCATCCACTCACAGGCATCTGCCCATCATCCTTCTCTATCACTCCCATCAGACCATTATCATCCTTACAAACCCATCTGTCCATACTCCTCTCACACCCATCTGTCCATGCTCCTCCTCTCAAACCCATCTATCCATCCTCCTTCTTCCTCACCCATCTGTCCATCCTTCTCTTCTCACACCCATCTGTCCTTCATCTCTCACATCCATCTGTCCATCTTCCTTCTCCCTCACCCATCTGTCCATCCTCCTCTCACACCCATCTGTCCATCCTCCTCCTCTCACACCCAGCTGTCCATCCTCCTCCTATCACAACCATCTGTCCATCCTCCTCCTAGCACACCCATCTGTCCATCATCCTTCTCCCTCACCCATCTTTCCATCTTCCTTCTCCCTCACCCATCTGTCCAATCTCCTTCTCCCTCACTCATCTGTCCATCCTCCGCCTCTCACAGCCATCTGTCATTCATCCATCTCTCTCACATCCATCTGTCCGTCAGCTATCTCTCACACTCATCTGCCATCCTCCTTCTCTCTCAGACATCTCTCCATCATCCACTCACACCATTTATTCATCATATTTCCCTATCACCCATCCTCCTTTTCACCCTGTCCATCCTCCTTTTCACACTCACATCTGTCCATTACCCTTCTCTCATACCCATCTGTCCAGCATCCTCTTCTCTTACTCTCATGTCCATCATCATCCTCTCACACCCATCTTCCATCATGCAGCACACCCATCTGACCACCATCCTCCTCTCACGCATATCTTTTCATCATCCACGCAGACGTATCTGTCCATAAATTTTCACTCTCAGCCATCTGTCCGTCATACCTCTCTCCCTCACCCATCTGTCCATCCCCTTTTCATACACCCATCTGTCCATCATCCTTCTCTCACACCCATCCATCCGTTATCCTTCTCCCTCACCCATCTGTCCAACCTCCTCCTCTCACACCCATCTTCCATCATCCTTCTATCACGCCCATCTCTCCACTATCCCTCTCTCAGATATATCTGTTCACTAACTTCTCTCACATACATCTGTCCATTGTCTACTCATACACATCTGTCCATCCACCTTCTCCCTCATCCATCTGTCCACTAACCTGCTCTCACACCCATATGTCCATCATCTGTCTCAGACCCATCTGTCCATCGTCCACTCACATGCATCTGCCCATCATCCTTCTCTATCACTCCCATCAGACCATTATCATCCTTACAAACCCATCTGTCCATTCTCCTCTCACACCCATCTGTCCATCATCCTCACCCATCTGTCCAACATCCTTCTCCCTCACCCGTCTGTCCATCCATCTCCTCTCACACCCATCTGTTCATCATCCTAAACTCACACCCATCTGTCCATCATCCTTCTCGCTCACCCATCTGTCCACCCACCTTACCTCAAACACATCTGTCCATCCTCCTCCTCTCACACCCATCTGTCCATACTTATCTCACACCCATCTGTCCATCCTCCTCTCACACCCATCTATCCATCCTCCTCCTTTCACACCCATCTGTCCATCATCCTTCTCCCTCACCCATCTGTCCATAATCCTCCTCTCACACCAGTCTGTCCATCCTCTGTCTCTCACACCTATTTGTCAATCATCATTCTCCCTCACCCATCTGTCCATACTCCTTCTCCCTCACCCATCTGTCCATCATGCTGCTCTCACACCCATCTGTCCATCATCCACCTCTCAGACCTTTCTGTCCATAATCCTTATCCCTCAACCATCTGTCCATCCTCCTTCACTCTCATACCCATATTTCAAACATCATTCTCTCACAAAAATCCATCCATTATCCTCACACCCATGTATCGTTTATCCCTCTCACACCCATCACTCCATCATCCTGTTCTCTCACACTCATCTGTCCAACATCCTTCCCACTCAACCATCTGTCCATACTCATTCTCTCTCACTACCATCAGTCCATCCCCCTACTCTCACAGCTATCTGTCCATCCTCCTTCTTCCTCACCCCTGTCCATCCTTCTCTTCTCTCACCCATCTGTCCTTCATCTCTCACATCCATCTGTCCATCATCATTCTCCCTCACCCATCTGTCCATCATCCTTCTCCCTCACCCATCTGTCCATCCTCCTCCTCTCACACCCACCTGTCCATCCCTCTCCTATCACACCCATCTGTCCATCATCCTTCTCCCTCACCCATCTGTCCATCATCCTTCTCCCTCACCCATCTGTCCATCCTCCTTCTCTCACTTCCATCTGTCCATCCTCCTTCTCCCTCACTCATCTGTCCATCCTATGCCTCTCACAGCCATCTGTCCTTCACCCATCTCTCTCACATCCATCTAACCATCAGCTATCTCTCACACTCATCTGCCATCCTCCTTCTCTCTCAGTCATCTGTCCATCATCCACTCACACCTTTTATTCATCATATTACCCTATCACCAATCCTCCTTTTCAACCTGTCCATCCTCCTTTTCACACTCACATCTGTCCATCTTCCTTCTCTCACACCCATCTGTCCATCATCCTCTTCTCTCAGCCATCTATCCATCCTCCTTCTCCCTCACCCATCTGTCCAACATCCTTCTCCCTCACCCATCTGTCCAACATCCTTCTCCCTCACCCGTCTGTCCATTCTACTTCTCTCACACCCATCTGTCCATCATCCTTCTCTCACACCCATCTGTCCATCCTCCTCCTAGCACACCCATCTGTCCATCATCCTTCTCCCTCACCCATCTGTCCATCATCCTTCTCCCTCACCCATCTATCCATCCTCCTTCTCTCACATCCATCTGTCCATCCTCCTTCTCCCTCACTCGTCTGTCCATCCTCCGCCTCTCACAGCCATCTGTCATTCATCCATCTCTCTCACATCCATCTGTCTGTCAGCTATCTCTCACACTCATCTGCCATCCTCCCTCAGACATCTGTCCATCATCCACTCACACCATTTATTCATCATATTTCCCTATCACCCATCCTCCTTTTCACACTGTCCATCCTCCTTTTCACACTCACACCTGTCCATTACCCTTCTCTCATACCCATCTGTCCAGCATCCTCTTCTCTTACTCTCATGTCCATCATCATCCTCTCACACCCATCTTCCGTCATCCAGCACACCCTTCTGACCACCATCCTTCTCTCACGCATATCTTTTCGTCATCCTCTCAGACGCATCTGTCCATAAATTTTCACTCTCAGCCATCTGTCCGTCATACCTCTCTCCCTCACCCATCTGTCCATCCTCCTTTTCATACACCCATCTGTCCATCATCCTTCTCTCACACCCATCCGTCCGTTATCCTTCTCCCTCACCCATCTGTCCAATCTCCTCCTCTCACACCCATCTTCCATCATCCTTCTATCACGCCCATCTCTCCACTATCCCTCTCTCAGATACATCTGTTCACTAACTTCTCTCACATACATCTGTCCATTGTCTACTCATACACATCTGTCCATCCTCCTTCTCCCGCACCCATCTGTCCACTAACCTGCTTTCACACCCATATGTCCATCATCTGTCTCAGACCCATCTGTCCATCGTCCACTCACATGCATCTGCCCATCATCCTTCTCTATCACTCCCATCAGACCATTATCATCCTTACAAACCCATCTGTCCATTCTCCTCTCACACCCATCTGTCCATCATCCTCACCCATCTGTCCAACATCCTTCTCCCTCACCCGTCTGTCCATCCATCTCCTCTCACACCCATCTGTTCATCATCCTAAACTCACACCCATCTGTCCATCATCCTTCTCGCTCACCCATCTGTCCACCCACCTTACCTCAAACACATCTGTCCATCCTCCTCCTCTCACACCCATCTGTCCATACTTATCTCACACCCATCTGTCCATCCTCCTCTCACACCCATCTATCCATCCTCCTCCTTTCACACCCATCTGTCCATCATCCTTCTCCCTCACCCATCTGTCCATAATCCTCCTCTCACACCAGTCTGTCCATCCTCTGTCTCTCACACCTATTTGTCAATCATCATTCTCCCTCACCCATCTGTCCATACTCCTTCTCCCTCACCCATCTGTCCATCATGCTGCTCTCACACCCATCTGTCCATCATCCACCTCTCAGACCTTTCTGTCCATAATCCTTATCCCTCAACCATCTGTCCATCCTCCTTCACTCTCATACCCATATTTCAAACATCATTCTCTCACAAAAATCCATCCATTATCCTCACACCCATGTATCGTTTATCCCTCTCACACCCATCACTCCATCATCCTGTTCTCTCACACTCATCTGTCCAACATCCTTCCCACTCAACCATCTGTCCATACTCATTCTCTCTCACTACCATCAGTCCATCCCCCTACTCTCACAGCTATCTGTCCATCCTCCTTCTTCCTCACCCCTGTCCATCCTTCTCTTCTCTCACCCATCTGTCCTTCATCTCTCACATCCATCTGTCCATCATCATTCTCCCTCACCCATCTGTCCATCATCCTTCTCCCTCACCCATCTGTCCATCCTCCTCCTCTCACACCCACCTGTCCATCCCTCTCCTATCACACCCATCTGTCCATCATCCTTCTCCCTCACCCATCTGTCCATCATCCTTCTCCCTCACCCATCTGTCCATCCTCCTTCTCTCACTTCCATCTGTCCATCCTCCTTCTCCCTCACTCATCTGTCCATCCTATGCCTCTCACAGCCATCTGTCCTTCACCCATCTCTCTCACATCCATCTAACCATCAGCTATCTCTCACACTCATCTGCCATCCTCCTTCTCTCTCAGTCATCTGTCCATCATCCACTCACACCTTTTATTCATCATATTACCCTATCACCAATCCTCCTTTTCAACCTGTCCATCCTCCTTTTCACACTCACATCTGTCCATCTTCCTTCTCTCACACCCATCTGTCCATCATCCTCTTCTCTCAGCCATCTATCCATCCTCCTTCTCCCTCACCCATCTGTCCAACATCCTTCTCCCTCACCCATCTGTCCAACATCCTTCTCCCTCACCCGTCTGTCCATTCTACTTCTCTCACACCCATCTGTCCATCATCCTTCTCTCACACCCATCTGTCCATCCTCCTCCTAGCACACCCATCTGTCCATCATCCTTCTCCCTCACCCATCTGTCCATCATCCTTCTCCCTCACCCATCTATCCATCCTCCTTCTCTCACATCCATCTGTCCATCCTCCTTCTCCCTCACTCGTCTGTCCATCCTCCGCCTCTCACAGCCATCTGTCATTCATCCATCTCTCTCACATCCATCTGTCTGTCAGCTATCTCTCACACTCATCTGCCATCCTCCCTCAGACATCTGTCCATCATCCACTCACACCATTTATTCATCATATTTCCCTATCACCCATCCTCCTTTTCACACTGTCCATCCTCCTTTTCACACTCACACCTGTCCATTACCCTTCTCTCATACCCATCTGTCCAGCATCCTCTTCTCTTACTCTCATGTCCATCATCATCCTCTCACACCCATCTTCCGTCATCCAGCACACCCTTCTGACCACCATCCTTCTCTCACGCATATCTTTTCGTCATCCTCTCAGACGCATCTGTCCATAAATTTTCACTCTCAGCCATCTGTCCGTCATACCTCTCTCCCTCACCCATCTGTCCATCCTCCTTTTCATACACCCATCTGTCCATCATCCTTCTCTCACACCCATCCATCCGTTATCCTTCTCCCTCACCCATCTGTCCAATCTCCTCCTCTCACACCCATCTTCCATCATCCTTCTATCACGCCCATCTCTCCACTATCCCTCTCTCAGATACATCTGTTCACTAACTTCTCTCACATACATCTGTCCATTGTCTACTCATACACATCTGTCCATCCTCCTTCTCCCGCACCCATCTGTCCACTAACCTGCTTTCACACCCATATGTCCATCATCTGTCTCAGACCCATCTGTCCATCGTCCACTCACATGCATCTGCCCATCATCCTTCTCTATCACTCCCATCAGACCATTATCATCCTTACAAACCCATCTGTCCATTCTCCTCTCACACCCATCTGTCCATCATCCTCACCCATCTGTCCAACATCCTTCTCCCTCACCCGTCTGTCCATCCTACTTCTCTCACACCCATCTGTCCATCCTCTGTCTCTCACACCTATCTGTCAATCATCATTCTCCCTCACCCATCTGTCCATCATCCGCCTCTCACACCCATTTGTCCATCCTCCTTCTCTCACACCCATTCGTCCATCATCCGTCTGCCTCACCCATCTGTCCACTAACCTGCTCTCACACCCATATGTCCATCATCCACTCACATGCATCTGTCCATCACCTTTCCCTCTCACCCATCTCTCCAACCTTCTTGTCACACTCCCATCTGTCCAGCATCCCTCACACACACATCTGTCTGTCATCCTTCTCTCACACACATCTGTCCATCCTCCTACTCTCACACACCTGTCCATCCTCCTTCTCCCTCACCCATCTGTTCATCATCCTTCTCTCACACCAATCTGTCCATCCTCCTACTCTCACACACCTGTCCATCCTCCTTCTCCCTCACCCATCTGTTCATCATCCTTCTCTCACACCCATCTGTCCTTCCTCCTCCTCTCACACACATCTGTCCATCATCCTTCTCCCTCACCCATCTATCCATCCTCCTTCTCCCTCACCCATCTGTCCACTAACCTGCTCTCACACCCATATGTCCATCATCCACTCACAGGCATCTGCCCATCATCCTTCTCTATCACTCCCATCAGACCATTATCATCCTTACAAACCCATCTGTCCATACTCCTCTCACACCCATCTGTCCATGCTCCTCCTCTCAAACCCATCTATCCATCCTCCTTCTTCCTCACCCATCTGTCCATCCTCCTCCTCTCACACCCAGCTGTCCATCCTCCTCCTATCACAACCATCTGTCCATCCTCCTCCTAGCACAACCATCTGTCCATCATCCTTCTCCCTCACCCATCTGTCCATCTTCCTTCTCCCTCACCCATCTGTCCAATCTCCTTCTCCCTCACTCATCTGTCCATCCTCCGCCTCTCACAGCCATCTGTCATTCATCCATCTCTCTCACATCCATCTGTCCGTCAGCTATCTCTCACACTCATCTGCCATCCTCCTTCTCTCTCAGACATCTCTCCATCATCCACTCACACCATTTATTCATCATATTTCCCTATCACCCATCCTCCTTTTCACCCTGTCCATCCTCCTTTTCACACTCACATCTGTCCATTACCCTTCTCTCATACCCATCTGTCCAGCATCCTCTTCTCTTACTCTCATGTCCATCATCATCCTCTCACACCCATCTTCCATCATGCAGCACACCCATCTGACCACCATCCTCCTCTCACGCATATCTTTTCATCATCCACGCAGACGTATCTGTCCATAAATTTTCACTCTCAGCCATCTGTCCGTCATACCTCTCTCCCTCACCCATCTGTCCATCCTCCTTTTCATACACCCATCTGTCCATCATCCTTCTCTCACACCCATCCATCCGTTATCCTTCTCCCTCACCCATCTGTCCAATCTCCTCCTCTCACACCCGTCTTCCATCATCCTTCTATCACGCCCATCTCTCCACTATCCCTCTCTCAGATATATCTGTTCACTAACTTCTCTCACATACATCTGTCCATTGTCTACTCATACACATCTGTCCATCCACCTTCTCCCTCATCCATCTGTCCACTAACCTGCTCTCACACCCATATGTCCATCATCTGTCTCAGACCCATCTGTCCATCGTCCACTCACATGCATCTGCCCATCATCCTTCTCTATCACTCCCATCAGACCATTATCATCCTTACAAACCCATCTGTCCATTCTCCTCTCACACCCATCTGTCCATCATCCTCACCCATCTGTCCAACATCCTTCTCCCTCACCCGTCTGTCCATCCATCTCCTCTCACACCCATCTGTTCATCATCCTAAACTCACACCCATCTGTCCATCATCCTTCTCGCTCACCCATCTGTCCACCCACCTTACCTCAAACACATCTGTCCATCCTCCTCCTCTCACACCCATCTGTCCATACTTATCTCACACCCATCTGTCCATCCTCCTCTCACACCCATCTATCCATCCTCCTCCTTTCACACCCATCTGTCCATCATCCTTCTCCCTCACCCATCTGTCCATAATCCTCCTCTCACACCAGTCTGTCCATCCTCTGTCTCTCACACCTATTTGTCAATCATCATTCTCCCTCACCCATCTGTCCATACTCCTTCTCCCTCACCCATCTGTCCATCATCCACCTCTCAGACCTTTCTGTCCATAATCCTTATCCCTCAACCATCTGTCCATCCTCCTTCACTCTCATACCCATATTTCAAACAACATTCTCTCACAAAAATCCATCCATTATCCTCACACCCATGTATCGTTTATCCCTCTCACACCCATCACTCCATCATCCTGTTCTCTCACACTCATCTGTCCAACATCCTTCCCACTCAACCATCTGTCCATACTCATTCTCTCTCACTACCATCAGTCCATCCCCCTACTCTCACAGCTATCTGTCCATCCTCCTTCTTCCTCACCCATCTGTCCATCCTTCTCTTCTCTCACCCATCTGTCCTTCATCTCTCACATCCATCTGTCCATCATCATTCTCCCTCACCCATCTGTCCATTATCCTTCTCCCTCACCCATCTGTCCATCCTCCTTCTCTCACCCATCTGTCCATCCTCCTACTAGCACACCCATCTGCCCATCCACCTTCTCTCACATCCATCTGTCCATCAGCTATCTCTCAGACTCATCTGCGATTCTCCTTCTCTCTCAGACATCTTTCCATCATCCTTCTCCCTCACCCATCTGTCAATCCTCCTTCTCTCACATCCATCTGTCCATCAGCTATCTCTCACACTCATCTGCCATCCTCCTTCTCTCTCAGCCATCTGGCCATCATCCACTCACACCATTTATTCAGCATATTTCCCTATCACCCATCCTCCTTTTCACCCTGTCCACCCTCCTTTTCACACTCACATCTGTCCATCATCCTTCTCTCATACCCATCTGTCCAGCATCCTCTTCTCTTAGTCTCATCATCATCCTCTCACACCCATCTTCCATCATCCAGCACACCCATCTGACCACTATCCTCCTCTCACGCATATCTTTTCATCATCCACTCAGACGCATCTGTCCATAAACTTTCATACAGCCATCTGTCCATCATCCTTCTCCCTCACCCGTCTGTCCATTCTCCTCCTCTCACACCCATCTTCCATCATCCTTTTATCACGCCCATCTCTCCACTATCCCTCTCTCAGATACATCTGTTCACTATCTTCTCTCACATACATCTGTCCATCATCCACTCACATGGATCCATCACCTTTCCATCTGTCCATCCTCCTCCTCTCACACCTATCTTCCAACATTCTTCTAACACACCCATCTGACCTCTATCATCTCACATACATCTGTCCATCGTCTACACACACACACATCTGTCCATCACCTTTCACTCTCACCCGTCTGTCCATCCTCCTTCTCCCTCACCCATCTGTCCACTAACCTTCTCTCACACAAATCCATCCATTATCCTCATACCCATGTGTCGTTTATCCCTCTCACACTCATCTGTCCAACATCCTTCTCTCACATAAATCAGTCCACAATCTTTCCCTCTCAACCATCTGTCCATACTCATTCTCTCTCACTACCATCAGTCCATCCCCCTACTCTCACAGCTGTCTGTAAATCCTCCTTCTTCCTCACCCATCTGTCCATCCTTCTCTTCTCACACCCATCTGTCCTTCATCTCTCACATCCATCTGTCCATCATCCTTCTCCCTCACCCAGCTGTCCATCCTCCTCCTCTCACACCCATCTGCCCATCATCCTTCTCTATCACTCCCATCAGACCATTATCATCCTTACAAACCCATCTGTCCATCCTACACTCACACCCATCTGTCCATCCATCTCCTCTCACACCCATCTGTCCATCATCCTCCTCTCAGACCCATCTGTCCATCATCCTCACCCATCTGTCCAACATCCTTCTCCCTCACCCGTCTGACCATTCTACTTCTCTCACACCCATCTGTCCATTCTCCGTCTCTCACACACATCTGTCAGTCATCATTCTCCCTCACCCATCTGTCCATCATCCACCTCTCACACCAATTTGTCCATCCTCCTACTCTCACACCCATCTGTCCATCCTCCTCCTCTCACACCCATCTATCCAACCTCCTTCTCCCTCACATAGCTGTCCATCCATCTCCTCTCACACCCATCTGTCCATCATCCTCCTCTCAGACCCATCTGTCCAACATCCTTCTCCCTCACCCGTCTGACCATTCTACTTCTCTCACACCCATCTGTCCATTCTCCATCTCTCACACCGATCTGTCCACCCTCCTTCTCCCTCACCCATCTGTCCATCCTCCGCCTCTCTCACCCATCTGTCCATCATGCTGCTCGCACATCGATCTATCCAACCCCCGACTCTCACACATGTCTGTCCATCCTCCTTCTCCCTCACACATCTGTACATCCTCCGCCTCTCACACCCATCTGTCCATCCACTCAGACGCATCTGTACATCCTCCTTGTCACACTCCCATCCATTCAGCAACACTCTCACACACATCTGTCAGTCATCCTTCTCTCACACCCATCTGTCCAGCCTCCTCCTCTCACACCCATCTGTCCATCATCCTTCTCGCTCACCCATCTGTCCACCCACCATATCTCACACCCATCTGTCCATCCTCCTTCTCTGACACACATCTGTCCATCCTCCTCCTCTCACACCCATCTGTCCATCCTCCTCCTCTCACACACATCTGTCCATCATCCTCACCCATCTGTCCAACATCCTTCTCCCTCACCCGTCTGTCCATTCTACTTCTCTCACACCCATCTGTCCACCCTCCGTCTCTCACATCCATCTGTCAATCATCATTCTTCCTCACCCATCTGTCCATCATCCACCCCTCACACCAATTTGTCCATCCTCCTTCTCTCATTCCCATATGTACATCATCCGTCTGCATCACCCATCTGTCCATTCTCCATCTCTCACACCCATCTGTCCACCCTCCTTCTCCCTCAGCCATCTGTCCATCATGCTGCTCGCACATCGATCTATCCATCCCCCTACTATCACTCATGTCTGTCCATACTTCTTCTCCCTCACACATCTGTACATCCTCCGCCTCTCACATCTATCTGTCCATCATCCACTCAGATGCATCTGTACATCCTCCTTGTCACACTCCCATCCATTCAGCATCCCTCTCGGACGCATCTGTCTGTCATCCTTCCCTCTCACCCATCTGTCCATCCTCCTCTTCTCTCACTCTCATCTGTCCATCATCATCCTCTCACACCCATCTGTCCATACCCTCCGCTCACACCCATCTGTCCATCCTCCCCCACTCACACACATCTGTCCATCCTCCGCCTCTTACACCCATGTCCATCATCCTTATCTCCCAGACATCTGTCCATCAACCGCTCACACGGATCTGTCCATCACCATTCCCTCTCACCCATCTGTCTGTCAACCCTCTGTCCCTCACCCATCTGTCCATCCTCCCCCACTCACACCCATCTGTCCATCCTCCTCCTCTCACACCCATCTTCCATCATCCTTCTATCACAACCACCTCTCCACTATCCCTCTCTCAGACACATCTGTCCACTATCTTTTCTCACATACATCTCTCCATCATCCACTCACACACATCTGTCCATCACCTTTCCCTCTCACCCATCTGTCTGTCATCACTCTCTCCCTCACCCATCTGTCCATCATCCACTCACACGCATCTGTCCATCACTTTTCCCTATCAACCATCTGTCTGTCATCCCTCTCTCCCTCACCCAGCTGTCCATCATCCACCTCTCACACCCATCTGTCCATAATCCTTGTCCCTCAACCATCTGTCCATTCTCCTTCACTCTCATACCCATATTTCTATCATCATTCTCTCACACAAATGCATCCATTATCCTCACACCCATGTGTCGTTTATCCCTCTCACACCCATCACTCCATCATCCTGTTCTCTCACACTCATCTGTCCAACATCCTTCTCTCACATACATCAGTCCACAATCTTTCCCTCTCAACCATCTGTCCATACTCATTCTCTCTCACTACCATCAGTCCATCCCCCTACTCTCACAGCTGTCTGTCCATCCTCCTTCTTCCTCACCCATCTGTCCATCCTTCTCTTCTCACACCCATCTGTCCTTCATCTCTCACATCCATCTGTCCATCATCCTTCTCCCTCACCCATCTGTCCATCCTCCTTCTTCCTCACCCATCTGTCCATCCTTCTCTTCTCACACCCATCTGTCCTTCATCTCTCACACCCATCTGTCCATCCTCCTTCTCTCACACCCATCTGTCCATCCTCCTCCTCTCACAACCATCTGTCCATCCTCCTCCTAGCACGCCCATCTGTCCATCATCATTCTCCCTCACCCATCTGTCCATCTTCCTTCTCTCACATCCATCTGTCCATCAGCTATCTCTCACACCCATCTGTCCATTCTCCGTCTCTCACACCAATCTGTCCGTCCTCCTTCTCCCTCACCCATCTGTCCATCATCCACCTCTCACACCAATTTGTCCATCCTCCTACTCTCACACCCATCTGTCCATCATCCGTCTGCCTCACTCATCTGTCCATTCTCCATCTCTCACACCGATCTGTCCACCCTCCTTCTCCCTCACCCATCTGTCCATCCTCCGCCTCTCTCACCCATCTGTCCATCATGCTGCTCGCACATCGATCTATCCATCCCCCGACTCTCACACATGTCTGTCCATCCTCCTTCTCCCTCACACATCTGTACATCCTCCGCCTCTCACACCCATCTGTCCATCCACTCAGACGCATCTGTACATCCTCCTTGTCACACTCCCATCCATTCAGCAACACTCTCACACACATCTGTCAGTCATCCTTCTCTCACACCCATCTGTCCAGCCTCCTCCTCTCACACCCATCTGTCCATCATCCTTCTCGCTCACCCATCTGTCCACCCACCATATCTCACACCCATCTGTCCATCCTCCTTCTCTGACACACATCTGTCCATCCTCCTCCTCTCACACCCATCTGTCCATCCTCCTCCTCTCACACACATCTGTCCATCATCCTCACCCATCTGTCCAACATCCTTCTCCCTCACCCGTCTGTCCATTCTACTTCTCTCACACCCATCTGTCCACCCTCCGTCTCTCACATCCATCTGTCAATCATCATTCTTCCTCACCCATCTGTCCATCATCCACCCCTCACACCAATTTGTCCATCCATCTCCTCTCACACCCCTGTCCATCATCCTCCTCTCAGACCCATCTGTCCATCATCCTCACCCATCTGTCCAACATCCTTCTCCCTCACCCGTCTGACCATTCTACTTCTCTCACACCCATCTGTCCATTCTCCGTCTCTCACACACATCTGTCAGTCATCATTCTCCCTCACCCATCTGTCCATCATCCACCTCTCACACCCATTTGGCCATCCTCCTCTCACACCCATCTGTCCATTCTCCGTCTCTCACACCAATCTGTCCATCCTCCTTCTCCCTCACCCATCTCTCCATCATCCACCTCTCACACCAATTTGTCCATCCTACTCTCACACCCATCTGTCCATCATCCGTCTGCCTCACTCATCTGTCCATTCTCCATCTCTCACACCGATCTGTCCACCCTCCTTCTCCCTTACCCATCTGTCCATCCTCCGCCTCTCTCACCCATCTGTCCATCATGCTGCTCGCACATCGATCTATCCATCCCCCGACTCTCACACATGTCTGTCCATCCTCCTTCTCCCTCACACATCTGTACATCCTCCGCCTCTCACACCCATCTGTCCATCCACTCAGACGCATCTGTACATCCTCCTTGTCACACTCCCATCCATTCAGCAACACTCTCACACACATCTGTCAGTCATCCTTCTCTCACACCCATCTGTCCAGCCTCCTCCTCTCACACCCATCTGTCCATCATCCTTCTCGCTCACCCATCTGTCCACCCACCATATCTCACACCCATCTGTCCATCCTCCTTCTCTGACACACATCTGTCCATCCTCCTCCTCTCACACCCATCTGTCCATCCTCCTCCTCTCACACACATCTGTCCATCATCCTCACCCATCTGTCCAACATCCTTCTCCCTCACCTGTCTGTCCATTCTACTTCTCTCACACCCATCTGTCCACCCTCCGTCTCTCACATCCATCTGTCAATCATCATTCTTCCTCACCCATCTGTCCATCATCCACCCCTCACACCAATTTGTCCATCCTCCTTCTCTCATTCCCATATGTACATCATCCGTCTGCGTCACCCATCTGTCCATTCTCCATCTCTCACACCCATCTGTCCACCCTCCTTCTCCCTCAGCCATCTGTCCATCATGCTGCTCGCACATCGATCTATCCATCCCCCTACTATCACTCATGTCTGTCCATACTTCTTCTCCCTCACACATCTGTACATCCTCCGCCTCTCACATCTATCTGTCCATCATCCACTCAGATGCATCTGTACATCCTCCTTGTCACACTCCCATCCATTCAGCATCCCTCTCGGACGCATCTGTCTGTCATCCTTCCCTCTCACCCATCTGTCCATCCTCCTCTTCTCTCACTCTCATCTGTCCATCATCATCCTCTCACACCCATCTGTCCATACCCTCCGCTCACACCCATCTGTCCATCCTCCCCCACTCACACCCATCTGTCCATCCTCCTCCTCTCACACCCATCTTCCATCATCCTTCTATCACAACCACCTCTCCACTATCCCTCTCTCAGACACATCTGTCCACTATCTTTTCTCACATACATCTCTCCATCATCCACTCACACACATCTGTCCATCACCTTTCCCTCTCACCCATCTGTCTGTCATCACTCTCTCCCTCACCCAGCTGTCCATCATCCACCTCTCACACCCATCTGTCCATAATCCTTGTCCCTCAACCATCTGTCCATCCCCCTTCACTCTCATACCCATATTTCTATCATCATTCTCTCACACAAATGCATCCATTATCCTCACACCCATGTGTCGTTTATCCCTCTCACACCCATCACTCCATCATCCTGTTCTCTCACACTCATCTGTCCAACATCCTTCTCTCACATACATCAGTCCACAATCTTTCCCTCTCAACCATCTGTCCATACTCATTCTCTCTCACTACCATCAGTCCATCCCCCTACTCTCACAGCTGTCTGTCCATCCTCCTTCTTCCTCACCCATCTGTCCATCCTTCTCTTCTCACACCCATCTGTCCTTCATCCTCCTCTCACACCCATCTGTCCATCCTCCTTCTCTCACACCCTCTGTCCATCCTCCTCCTCTAACACCCATCTGTCCATTCTCCTCCTCTCACAATCATCTTCCATCATCCTTCTACCACGCCCATCTCTCCACTATCCCGTTGTCAGATACATCTGTTCACTATCTTCTCTCACATACATCTGTCCACCATCTACTCACATGCATCGTTCATCACTTTTCCCTCTCACCCATCTCTCCAACCTCCTTGTCACACTAGCCATCTGTCCAACAACCCTCTGACACACATCAGTCAGTCATCCTTCTCTCACACCCATCTGTCCATCCTCCTCCTCTCACACACATCTGTCCATCATCCTTCTCCTTCAACCATCTGTCCATCATCCTTCTCTCACACCCATCTGTCCATCATTCTCCTCTCACAGCCATCTATCCATCCTCCTCCTCCCTCACCCAACTGTCCATACTCCACCTCTCACACCCATCTGTCCATCCTCCACCTCTCTCACCCATTTTCCATCATCCTCACCCATCTGTCCAACATCCTTCTCCCTTACCTGTCTGTCCATTCTACTTCTCTCACACCCATCTGTCCATCCACCGTCTCTCACACCCAACTGCCCTTCATCTTCCTCACCCATCTGTCCATTCTCCGTCTCTCACACCCATCTGTCCATCCTCCTTCTCCCTCACCCATCTGTCCATTCTCCTTCACTCTCATACCCATATTTCTAACATCATTCTCTCACACAAATCCATCCATTATCCTCACACCGATGTGTCGTTTATCCCTCTCACACCCATCACTCCATCATCCTGTTCTCTCACACTCGTTTGTCCAACATCCTTCTCTCACATACATCAGTCCACAATCTTTCCCTCTCAACCATCTGTCCATCCTTCTCTTCTCACACCCATCTGTCCATCCTCCTCCATTCACACTCATCTGTCCATTCTCCTTCTCCCTCACCCATCTGTCTGTCATCCTCATCTCACACCCATCTGTCCAACCTCCTTCTCCCTAACCCATCTGTCCATCCTTATTCTACCACACCCCAGTCCATCCCTCTACTCTCAAACCTGTCTGTCCATCCTCCTTCTCCCTCACCCATCTGTCCATCCATTGCTTCTCACACCAACCTGTCCTATATCCTTCTAATTCACCCATCTGTCCATCCTCCTCCTCTCATGCCCACCTGTCCTACATCCTTCTCTCACACCCATCTGTCCATCCTCCTCCTCTCACACCAATTTGTCCATCCTCATCCTTTCACACGCATCGGTCCATCCCCCTCCTCTCACACCCATCTGTCCTTCATCCTTCACTCACTCTCATCTGTCCATCGTCATCCACTCGTACCCATCTTCCATCATCCTATAACACCCATCTGACCACAATCCTCCTCTCACTTATATCATTTCATCATCCACTATCACACACCTGTACATAACCTTTCCCTCTCACCTATCTGTCCAACCTCCTTTTCACGCTCCCGACTGTCCATCCTTCTTTCACACCCATCTGTCCATCAAATTCCGACACCCATCTGTCCATCCTCCTCCTTACACACCCGTCTGTCCATCCTCCTCCTTTCACGCACATCTGTCCATCCTCCTCCTCTCACAGCTATCTGTCCATCATCCTTCTATCAAACCCATTTGTCCATCCTGCTCTGTTCACATCCATCTGTCCATCCCCCTCCTCTCTGACCTATCTGTCCATCATCCTTCTCTCACACCCATCTGTCCATCCTCCGTCTCCTACACCCACCAGTCCATTCTACTCCTCTCACACCAATCTATCCAACCCCCTTCTCCCTCTCCCATCTGTCCATCCTCCACCTCCCACACCCATCTGTCCATCATCCTCACCCTTCTTTCCAACATCCTTCTCCCTCACCCGTCTGTCAATCCTACTTCTCTCACACCCATCTGTCCATCCTCCGTCTCTCACACCCATCTGTCCATCCTCCTTCGCCCTCACGCATCTATCCATCATGCTGCTCTCACACCAATCTTTCCATGATCCTACTCCCTCACCCATCTGTCCATCATCCTTCACTCACATCCATCTGTCCATCCTCCTCCTCTCACACCCATCTTCCAACATTCTTCTAACACACCCAACTGACCTCTATCATCTCACATACATCTCTCCATCGTCTACTCACACACATCTGTCCATCACCTTTCCCTCTCACCAATCTGTCCACCATCCTTCTCGCTCACCCATCTGTCCACTAACCTTCTCTCACACCCATATGTCCATCATCCGTCTCACACCCATCTGTCATTCGTCTACTCACTCGCATCTTCCCATCATCCTTCTCTATCACTCCCATCAGACCATCATCATCCTTACAATCCCATCTGTCCATCCTCCTCTCACACCCGTCTGTCCATGCTCCTCCTCTCTCACCCATCTGTACATCCTCCTCTCACACCCAACTGTCCATCCTCCTACTCTCACACCCATCTGTCCATCCTCCTCCGCTCACACCCATCTGTCCATCCTCCGTCTCTCACACCCATCTGTCCATCCTCCTCCTCTCACACCCATCTTCCAACATTCTTCTAACACACTCATCTGACCACTATCATCTCACATACATCTGTCCATCGTCTACACAAACACATCTGTCCATCACCTTTCCCTCTCACCCATCTCTCCATCCTACTTCTCCCTCACCCATCTGTCCACTAACCTTCACTCAGACCCATATGTCCATCATCCGTCTCACACCCATCTGTCCATCGTCCACTCACACGCATCTGCCCAACATCCTTCTCTATCACTCCCATCAGACCATTATCATTCTTACAAACCCATCTGTCCATCCTCCTCTCACACCCATCTGTCCATCCTCCGTCACTCACACCCATCATCCATCCTCCTCTTGTCACACACATCTATCCAACCTCCTTATTCCTCACCCATCCGTCCATACTCCTCCTCTCACATCCATCTGTCCATCCTCCTCTGCTCACACCCATCTGTCCATCCTACTCCTCTCACACCCATCTGTCCAACATCCTTCTCCCTCACCCGTCTGTCCAACATCCTTCTCCCTCACCCGTCTGTCCAAAATACTTCTCTCACACCCACCTGTCCATCCTCCTTCGCCCTCACGCATCTGTCCATCATGCTGCTCTCACACCCATCTTTCCATGATCCTACTCCCACACCCATCTGTCCATCCATCTTCTCTCACACCCATCTGTCCATCCCCCTACTCTCACACATGTCTGTCCATCCTCCTTCTCCCTCACCCATGTCCATCCTCCTTCTCTCACATCCATCTGTCCATCAGCTATCTCTCAGACTCATCTGCCATTCTCCTTATCTCTCAGACATCTGGCCATCATCCTTCTCTCACACCCATCTGTCCATCCTCCTACTAGCACACCCATCTGTCCATCATCCTTCTCCCTCACCCATCTGTCCATCCTCCGTCTCTCACACCCATCTGTCCATCCTCCTCCTCTCACACCCATCTTCCAACATTCTTCTAACACACCCATCTGACCACTATCATCTCACATACATCTGTCCATTGTCTACACAAACACATCTGTCCATCACCTTTCCCTCTCACCCATCTCTCCATCCTACTTCTCCCTCACCCATCTGTCCACTAACCTTCACTCAGACCCATATGTCCATCATCCGTCTCACACCCATCTGTCCATCGTCCACTCACACGCATCTGCCCAACATCCTTCTCTATCACTCCCATCAGACCATTATCATTCTTACAAACCCATCTGTCCATCCTCCTCTCACACCCATCTGTCCATGCTCTTCCTCTCACAACCATCTGTCCATCCTCCCCCGCTCACACCCATCTGTCCATCCTCCGTCACTCACACCCATCGGTCCATCCTACTCCTCTCACACCCATCTATCCAACCTCCTTCTCCCTCACCCATCCGTCCATACTCCTCCTCTCACACCCATCTGTCCGTCCTCCTCTGCTCACACCCATCTGTCCATCCTCCGTCTCTGACACCCATCGGTCCATCCTACTCCTCTCACACCCATCTATCCAACCTCCTTCTCCCTCACCCATCCGTCCATACTCCTCCTCTCACACCCATCTGTCCGTCCTCCTCTGCTCACACCCATCTGTCCATCCTCCGTCTCTCACACCCATCTGTCCATCCTGCACCTCCCACACCCATTTGCCCATCATCCTCACCCATCTGTCCAACATCCTTCTCCCTCACCCGTCTGTCCAAAATACTTCTCTCACACCCACCTGTCCATCCTCCGTCTCTCACACGCATCTGTCCATCCTCCTTCGCCCTCACGCATCTGTCCATCATGCTGCTCTCACACCCATCTTTCCATGATCCTACTCCCTCACCCATCTGTCCATCCATCTTCTCTCACACCCATCTGTCCATCAGCTATCTCTCAGACTCATCTGCCATTCTCCTTCTCTCTCAGACATCTGGCCATCATCCTTTTTTCACACCCATCTGTCCATCCTCCTACTAGCACACCCATCTGTCCATCATCCTTCTCCCTCACCCATCTGTCCATCCTCCTTCTCTCACATCCATCTGTCCGTCAGCTATCTCTCACACTCATCTGCCATCCTCCTTCTCTCTCAGACATCTGGCCATCATCCACTCACAGCATTTATTCATCATATTTCCCTATCACCCATCCTACTTTTCACCCTGTCCATCCTCCTTTTCACACTCACATCTGTCCATCACCCATCTCTCATAATCATCTGTCCAGCATCCTCTTCTCTTACTCTCATGTCCATCATCATCCTCTCACAACCATCTTCCATCATCCAGCACACCCATCTGACCACCATCCTCCTCTCACGCATATCTTTTCGTCATCCACTCAGACGCATCTGTCCATAAACTTTCCCTCACAGCCATCTGTCCATCCTCCTTTTCATACAGCCATCTGTCCATCATCCGTCCTTCACACCCATGTCTGTCATCCTTCTCCCTCACCCATTTGTCCATTCTCCTCCTCTCACACCCATCTTCCATCATCCGTCTATCATGCCCATCTCTCCACTATCCCTCTCTCAGATACATCTGTTCACTATCTTCTCTCACATACATCTGCCCATCATCCACTCACATGGATCCATCACCATTCCCTCTCACCTCATCACCTTTCCATCTGTCCATCCTCCTCCTCTCACACCCATCTTCCAACATTCTTCTAACACACCCATCTGACCACTATTATCTCACATACATCTGTCCATCGTCTACACACACACATCTGTCCATCACCTTTCACTCTCACCCATCTGTCCATCCTCTTTCTCCCTCACCCATCTGTCCACTAACCTTCTCTCACACCCATATGTCCATCATCCATCTCACACCCATCGGTCCATCGTCCACTCACACGCATCTGCCCATCATCCTTCTCTATCACTCCCATCAGACCATTATCATCCTTACAAACCCATCTGTCCATCCTACACTCACACCCATCTGTACATGCTCCTCCTCTCACACCCATCTGTGCAACCTCCTCTCACACCCATCTGTCCATCCTCCTCCTCTCACACCAGTCTGTCCATCATCTGTCTCTCACACCTATCTGTCAATCATCATTCTCCCTCTCCCATCTGTCCATCATCCGCATCTCACACCCATTTGTCCATCCTCCTTCTCTAACACACATCTGTCCATCCTCCTTCTCCCTCAACCATCTGTCCATCATGCTGCTCTCACACCCATCTGTCCATCATCCACCTCGCAGACCCATCTGACCATAATCCTTATCCCTCAACCGTCCATCCTCCTTCACTCTCATACCCATATTTCTAACATCATTCTCTCACACAAATCCATCCATTATCCTCACACCCATGTATCGTTTATCCCTCTCACACCCATCACTCCATCATCCTGTTCTCTCACACTCATCTGTCCAACATCCTTCCCTGTCAACCATCTGTCCATACTCATTCTCTCTCACTACCATCAGTCCATCCCCCTACTCTCACAGCTGTCTGTCCATCCTCCTTCTTCCTCACCCATCTGTCCATCCTTCTCTTCTCACACCCATCTGTCCTTCATCTCTCACATCCATCTGGCCATCATCCTTCTCCCTCACCCATCTGTCCATCCTACTTCTTCCTCACCCATCTGTCCATCCTTCTCTTCTCACACCCATCTGTCCTTCATCTCTCACACCCATCTGTCCATCTTCCTTCTCTCACACCCATCTGTCCATCCTCCTCCTCTCACACCCATCTGTCCATCCTCCTCCTAGCACGCCCATCTGTCCATCATCATTCTCCCTCACCCATCTGTCCATCTTCCTTCTCTCACATCCATCTGTCCATCAGCTATCTCTCACACTCATCTGCCATCCTCCTTCTCTTTCAGACATCTGGCCATCATCCACTCACACCATTTATTCATCATATTTCCCTATCACCCATCCTCCTTTTCACCCTGTCCATCCTCCTTTTCACACTCACATCTGTCCATCATCCTTCTCTCATACCCATCTGTCCAGCATCCTCTTCTCTTAGTCTCATCTGTCCATCATCATCCTCTCACACCCATCTTCAATCATCCAGCACACCCATCTGACCACTATCCTCCTCTCACGCATATCTTTTCATCATCCACTCAGACGCATCTGTCCATAAACTTTCCCTCACAGCCATCTGTCCATCCTCCTTTTCATACAGCTATCTGTCCATCATCCTTCTTTCACACCCATCTGTCCATTCTCCACTTCTCACACCCATCTTCCATCATCCGTCTATCATGCCCATCTCTCCACTATCCCTCTCTCAGATACATCTGTTCACTATCTTCTCTCGCATACATCTGTCCATCATCCACTCACATGGATCCATCACCTTTCCCTCTCACCTCATCACCTTTCCATCTGTCCTTCATCCTGTGCTCACTCTCATCTGTCCATCATCATCCACTCTTACCCATCTTCCATCATCCTATCACACCCATCTGACCACAATCCTCCTCTCACATATATCATTTCATCATCCACTCTCACGCACCTGTACATAACCTTTCCCTCTCACCTATCTGTCCAAGCTCCTTTTCACACTCCCGTCTGTCCATCCTTCTTTCACTCCCATCGGTCCATCATCCTCTGACACCCATCTGTCCATCCTCCTTTCACACCCATCTGTCCATCCTCCTCCATTCACATCCATCTGTCCATCCCCCTCCTCTCCGACCTATCTATCCATCATCCTTCTCTCACTACCATTTGTCCATCATAATTCTCTCACACCCTTCTATCCTGCTTCTCTCACATAATTCTGTCAATCCTCCTTCTCCCTCACCGATCTGTCCACCCTCCGCCTCTCCCACCCATCTGTCCATCCGCCTCTGCTCATACCCATCTGTCTATCTCTCTTCTCTCACACCCATCTGTCCATCCTCCTCCGTTCACACCCATCTGTCCATCCTCCTTCTCCCTCACCCACCTGTCTGTCATCCTCATCTCACACCCATCTGTCCATCCTCCTTCTCCCTAACCCATCTGTCCATCATCCTACTCTCACACCCATCTCTCCGTCCTCCTCCGCTAACACCCATCTGTCCATCCCCAACTCACACCCAACTGTCCATCCTCCTCCGCTCCCAACTACATGTTCATCCTTCTCCACTCACACATATCTGTCTATCCTTCACTCTCACACCCATCTGTCCTTCATCCTCCTCTCACACCCATCAGTCCATCCTCCTCCACTCACAGACATCTGTCCATCATCCTCCTCCCTCACCCATTTGTCCATCCTTCTTCGCTCACACCCATCTGTCCATCATCCTTCTATCTCATGTCCATCTGTACGTCCTCCTTCTCTCTCAGACTTCTGTCCATCCTCCTCTCTCACACCCATCTATCCATCATCCTACTCTCACACCCATCTGTCCATCCACCTCCTTTCACACCCATCTGTCCATCCTCCTCCTTTCACACCCATCCTCCATTCACATCCATCTGTCCATCCCCCACCTCTCCAACCTATCTGTCCATCATCCTTCACTCACACCCATCTGTCTATCCACCTTTTCTCACACCCATGTCCATCCTCCTTCTCTCACTACCATTTGTCCATCCTCCTTCTCTCACTACCATTTGTCCATCCTCCTCTCTCACACCCATCTATCCATCATTCTTCTCTCACACCCATCTGTCCATCCTCCTCCTTTCACACCCATCTGTCCATCCTCCTCCTTTCACACCCATCCTCCATTCACATCCATCTGTCCATCCCCCTCCTCTCCAACCTATCTGTCCATCATCCTTCACTCACACCCATCTGTCTATCCACCTTTTCTCACACACATCTGTCCATCCTCCTTCTCTCACTACCATTTGTCCATCATAATTCTCTCACATCCATCTGTCAATCCTCCTTCTCCTTCACCCATCTGTCCATCCTTCTTCTCTCACACCCATCAGTCCATCCCTCTACCCTCACAGCTGTCTGTCTATGCCTTCTTCCTCACACATCTGTCCATCCTTCTCTTCTCACACCCATCTGTCCAACCTCCTACGTTCACACCCATCTGTCCATCCTCCTTCTCCCTCACCCACCTGTCTGTCATCCTCATCTCACACCCATCTGTCCATCCTCCTTCTCCCTAACCCATCTGTCCATCATCCTACTCTCACACCCATCTGTCCATCCTCCTCCGCTAACACCCATCTGTCCATTCCCGTCTCACACCCAACTGTCCATCCTCCTCCGCTCCCACCTATATGATCATCCTCCTCCGCTCACACACATCTGTCCATCCTTCACTCTCACACCCATCTGTCCTTCATCCTCCTCTCACACCCATCTGTCCATCCTCCTCCACTCACAGACATCTGTCCATCATCCTCCTCCCTCACCCATTTATCCATCCTTCTTCGCTCACACCCATCTGTCCATCATCCTTCTCTCTCATGTCCATCTGTACATCCTCCTTCTCTCTCAGACTTCTGTCCATCCTCCTCTCTCACACCCATCTATCCATCATTCTTCTCTCACACCCATCTGTCCATCCTACTCTCTCACACCCATCTTTCCATCCTCCTGCTCTCACACCCATCCATCCAACCTCCTCTGCTCACACCCATCTGTCCATCCTCCTCCTCTCACCCATCTGTCCATCGTCCTTCTCTCACACCCATCTGTCCGTCAGCCTTCTCTCACTCCCATCTATCATCCTTCTCTCACATCCATTTGTCAATCCTCCATCACCTTCACCCATCTGTCCATCCTTCTACTCCCACACCCATCAGTCCATCACTCTACTCTCTCACACATCTGTCCATCCTACTCTCTCACACCCATCTTTCCATCCTCCTGCTCTCACACCCATCAGTCCATCCTCCTCTCACACCCATCTGTCCATCATCCTTCTCTCACACACATCTGTCCATCCTCCTCCACTTTCACCCATCTGTCCATCCTCCTCCACTCACACCCATCTGTCCATCCTCCTCCTCTCACACCCATCTGTCCATTCACCTCCTCTCACACCATTCTGTCCATCCTTCTCTGCTCACAACCATCTGCCCATTCTCCTCCGCTCACAGCCATCTGTCCATCCTCCTCCTCTCACACCCATCTATCCATCCTTCTCTTTCTACAACCATCTGCCCATTCTTTTCCGCTCACAGCCATCTGTTCTTCATGCTCCTTTCACACCCATCTGTCCATCATCCTTCTCTCACACCCATCTGTCCATCCTCCTCCACTGACACCTATCTGACCATCATCCTTCTCTCTCATGCCCATCTGTCCATCCTGCTCCACTGACACCCATCTGACCATCATCCTACTCTCTCACACCCATCTTTCCATCCTCCTGCTCTCACACCCTTCCATCCAACCTCCTCTGCTCACACCCATCTGTCCATCCTCCTCCTGTCTCACCCATCTGTCCATCCTCCTCCTGTCTCACCCATCTGTCCATGGTCCTTCTCTCACACTCATCTGTCCGTCATCCTTCTCTCACTCCCATCTATCATCCTTCTCTCACATCCATTTGTCAATCCTCCGTCTCCTTCACCTATCTGTCCATCTTCTACTCTCACACCCATCAGTCCATCCCTCTACTCTCACACACATCTGTCCATACTCCTAATCTCAAACCCATCTTCCATCATCCTTCTATCACAACCATCTCTCCACCATCCCTCTCTCAGACACATCTGTCCACTTTCTTCTCTCACACACATCTGTCCATCACCTTTCCCTCTCACCCATCTGTCCATCATCCACTCACACGCATATGTCCATCACTTTTCCCTCTCAACCATATGACTGTCATCCCTCTCTCCCTCACCCAGCTGTCCATCATCCGCCTCTTGCCCCCATCTGTCCATAATCCTTATCGCTCAACCATCTGTCCATCCCCCTTCACTCTCATACCCATATTTCTAACATCATTCTCTCACACAAATCCATCCATTATCCTCACACCCATGTATCGTTTATCCCTCTCACACCCATCACTCCATCATCCTGCTCTCTCACACTCATCTGTCCAACATCCTTCTCTCACATACATCAGTCCACAATCTTTCCCCCTCAACCATCTGTCCATCCTTCTCTTCTCACACCCATCTGTCCATCCTCCTCCCTCAACCATCTGTCCATCCTTCTTCACTCACACCCATCTGTCCATCTCCCTAACACACATGTCTGCCCATCCCCCTACTCTCACACCTCTGTCCATCCTCCTTCTCACACCCAATTGTCCGTCTTTCACTTCTCACACCCATTTGTCCTTCATCCTCCTCTCACACCCATCTGTCCATCCTCCTCTCACACCCATCTGTCCATCCTGCTCTCACACCCATCTGTCCATCCTCCTCCTCTCACACCCATCTGTCCATCCTCCTCTCACACCCATCTGTCCATCCTTTGCTTCTCACACCAACCTGTCCTATATCCTTCTCTTTCACCCATCTGTCCATCCTCCTCCTCTCACACCCACTTGTCCTACATCCTTCTCTCACACCCATCTGTCCATCCCCCTCCTCTCACACCCATCTGTACTTCATCCTTTGCTCACTCTCATCTGTCCATCATCATCCACTCTTACCCATCCTCCATCATCCTATCACACCCATCTGACCACAATCCTCCTCTCACATATATCTTTTCATCATCCACTCTCACGCACCTGTACATAACCTTTCCCTCTCACTTATCTGTCCAACCTCCTTTTCACACTCCTGACTGTCCATCCTTCTTTCACACCGATCTGTCCATCATCCTCTAACATCCAACTGTCCATCCTCCTCCTCTCACAGCTATCTGTCCATCATCCTTCTATCAAACCCACCTGTCCATCCTCCTCCGTTCACACCCATCTGTCCATTCTCCTTCTCCCTCACCCACCTGTCTGTCATCCTCATCTCACACCCATCTGTCCATCCTCCTTCTCCCTAACCCATCTGTCCATCATCCTACTCTCACACCCATCTCTCCGTCCTCCTCCGCTAACACCCATCTGTCCATCCCCATCTCTCACCCAACTGTCCATCCTCCTCCGCTCCCACCTACATGTTCATCCTCCTCCGCTCACACACATCTGTCCATCCTTCACTCTCACACCCATCTGTCCTTCATCCTCCTCTCACACCCATCTCTCCGTCCTCCTCCGCTAACACCCATCTGTCCATCCCCATCTCTCACCCAACTGTCCATCCTCCTCCGCTCCCACCTACATGTTCATCCTCCTCCACTCACACACATCTGTCCATCCTCCTCCACTCACAGACATCTGTCCATCATCCTCCTCCCTCACCCATTTGTCCATCCTTCTTCGCTCACACACATCTGTCCATCATCCTTCTCTCTCATGTCCATCTGTACGTCCTCCTTCTCTCTCAGACTTCTGTCCATCCTCCTCTCTCACACCCATCTATCCATCATTCTTCTCTCACACCCATCTGTCCATCCTCCTCCTTTCACACCCATCTGTCCATCCTCATCGATTCACATCCATCTGTCCATCCCCCTCCTCTCACACCCATCTATCCATCATTCTTCTCTCACACCCATCTGTCCATCCTCCTTCTCTCACTACCATTTGTCCATCCTCCTCTCTCACACCCATCTATCCATCATTCTTCTCTCACACCCATCTGTCCATCCTCCTCCTTTCACACCCATCTGTCCATCCTCCTCCTTTTACACCCATCTGTCCATCCTCCTCCATTCACATCCATCTGTCCATCCCCCTCCTCTCCAACCTATCTGTCCATCATCCTTCACTCACACCCATCTGTCTATCCACCTTTTCTCACACCCATCTGTCCATCCTCCTTCTCTCACTACCATTTGTCCATCCTCCTCTCTCACACCCTTCTATCCTGCTTCTCTCACATCATTCTGTCAATCCTCCTTCTACCTCACCGATCTGTCCACCCTCCTCCTCTCCCACCCATCTGTCCATCCGCCTCTGCTCATACCCATCTGTCTATCCCCCTTCTCTCACACCCATCTGTCCATCATCCTTCTCTCACTCCCATCTATCATCCTTCTCTCACATCCATCTGTCAATCCTCCTTCTCCTTCACCCATCTGTCCATCCTTCTTCTCTCACACCCATCAGTCCATCCCTCTACCCTCACAGCTGTCTGTCTATGCCTTCTTCCTCACACATCTGTCCATCCTTCTCTTCTCACACCCATCTGTCCAACCTCCTCCGTTCACACCCATCTGTCCATCCTACTTCTCCCTCACCCACCTGTCTGTCATCCTCATCTCACACCCATCTGTCCATCCTCCTTCTCCCTAACCCATCTGTCCATCATCCTACTCTCACACCCATCTGTCCATCCTCCTCCGCTAACACCCATCTGTCCATTCCCGTCTCACACCCAACTGTCCATCCTCCTCTGCTCCCACCTATATGATCATCCTCCTCCGCTCACACACATCTGTCCATCCTTCACTCTCACACTCATCTGTCCGTCATCCTTCTCTCACTCCCATCTATCATCCTTCTCTCACATCCATTTGTCAATCCTCCGTCTCCTTCACCCATCTGTCCATCTTCTACTCTCACACCCATCAGTCCATCCCTCTACTCTCACACACATCTGTCCATACTCCTAATCTCACACACATCTGTCCATCCTCTTCCTCTCACACCCATCTTCCATCATCCTTCTATCACAACCATCTCTCCACCATCCCTCTCTCAGACACATCTGTCCACTTTCTTCTCTCACACACATCTGTCCATCACCTTTCCCTCTCACCCATCTGTCCATCATCCACTCACACGCATATGTCCATCACTTTTCCCTCTCAACCATATGACTGTCATCCCTCTCTCCCTCACCCAGCTGTCCATCATCCGCCTCTTGCCCCCATCTGTCCATAATCCTTATCGCTCAACCATCTGTCCATCCCCCTTCACTCTCATACCCATATTTCTAACATCATTCTCTCACACAAATCCATCCATTATCCTCACACCCATGTATCGTTTATCACTCTCACACCCATCACTCCATCATCCTGCTCTCTCACACTCATCTGTCCAACATCCTTCTCTCACATACATCAGTCCACAATCTTTCCCCCTCAACCATCTGTCCATCCTTCTCTTCTCACACCCATCTGTCCATCCTCCTCCCTCAACCATCTGTCCATCCTTCTTCACTCACACCCATCTGTCCATCTCCCTAACACACATGTCTGCCCATCCCCCTACTCTCACACCTCTGTCCATCCTCCTTCTCACACCCAATTGTCCGTCTTTCACTTCTCACACCCATTTGTCCTTCATCCTCCTCTCACACCCATCTGTCCATCCTGCTCTCACACCCATCTGTCCATCCTCCTCCTCTCACACCCATCTGTCCATCCTCCTCTCACACCCATCTGTCCATCCTTTGCTTCTCACACCAACCTGTCCTATATCCTTCTCTTTCACCCATCTGTCCATCCTCCTCCTCTCACACCCACTTGTCCTACATCCTTCTCTCACACCCATCTGTCCATCCCCCTCCTCTCACACCCATCTGTACTTCATCCTTTGCTCACTCTCATCTGTCCATCATCATCCACTCTTACCCATCCTCCATCATCCTATCACACCCATCTGACCACAATCCTCCTCTCACATATATCTTTTCATCATCCACTCTCACGCACCTGTACATAACCTTTCCCTCTCACTTATCTGTCCAACCTCCTTTTCACACTCCTGACTGTCCATCCTTCTTTCACACCGATCTGTCCATCATCCTCTAACATCCATCTGTCCATCCTCCTCCTCTCACAGCTATCTGTCCATCATCCTTCTATCAAACCCACCTGTCCATCCTCCTCCGTTCACACCCATCTGTCCATTCTCCTTCTCCCTCACCCACCTGTCTGTCATCCTCATCTCACACCCATCTGTCCATCCTCCTTCTCCCTAACCCATCTGTCCATCATCCTACTCTCACACCCATCTCTCCGTCCTCCTCCGCTAACACCCATCTGTCCATCCCCATCTCTCACCCAACTGTCCATCCTCCTCCGCTCCCACCTACATGTTCATCCTCCTCCGCTCACACACATCTGTCCATCCTTCACTCTCACACCCATCTGTCCTTCATCCTCCTCTCACACCCATCTCTCCGTCCTCCTCTGCTAACACCCATCTGTCCATCCCCATCTCTCACCCAACTGTCCATCCTCCTCCGCTCCCACCTACATGTTCATCCTCCTCCACTCACACACATCTGTCCATCCTCCTCCACTCACAGACATCTGTCCATCATCCTCCTCCCTCACCCATTTGTCCATCCTTCTTCGCTCACACACATCTGTCCATCATCCTTCTCTCTCATGTCCATCTGTACGTCCTCCTTCTCTCTCAGACTTCTGTCCATCCTCCTCTCTCACACCCATCTATCCATCATTCTTCTCTCACACCCATCTGTCCATCCTCCTCCTTTCACACCCATCTGTCCATCCTCATCGATTCACATCCATCTGTCCATCCCCCTCCTCTCACACCCATCTATCCATCATTCTTCTCTCACACCCATCTGTCCATCCTCCTTCTCTCACTACCATTTGTCCATCCTCCTCTCTCACACCCATCTATCCATCATTCTTCTCTCACACCCATCTGTCCATCCTCCTCCTTTCACACCCATCTGTCCATCCTCCTCCTTTTACACCCATCTGTCCATCCTCCTCCATTCACATCCATCTGTCCATCCCCCTCCTCTCCAACCTATCTGTCCATCATCCTTCACTCACACCCATCTGTCTATCCACCTTTTCTCACACCCATCTGTCCATCCTCCTTCTCTCACTACCATTTGTCCATCCTCCTCTCTCACACCCTTCTATCCTGCTTCTCTCACATCATTCTGTCAATCCTCCTTCTACCTCACCGATCTGTCCACCCTCCTCCTCTCCCACCCATCTGTCCATCCGCCTCTGCTCATACCCATCTGTCTATCCCCCTTCTCTCACACCCATCTGTCCATCATCCTTCTCTCACTCCCATCTATCATCCTTCTCTCACATCCATCTGTCAATCCTCCTTCTCCTTCACCCATCTGTCCATCCTTCTTCTCTCACACCCATCAGTCCATCCCTCTACCCTCACAGCTGTCTGTCTATGCCTTCTTCCTCACACATCTGTCCATCCTTCTCTTCTCACACCCATCTGTCCAACCTCCTCCGTTCACACCCATCTGTCCATCCTCCTTCTCCCTCACCCACCTGTCTGTCATCCTCATCTCACACCCATCTGTCCATCCTCCTTCTCCCTAACCCATCTGTCCATCATCCTACTCTCACACCCATCTGTCCATCCTCCTCCGCTAACACCCATCTGTCCATTCCCGTCTCACACCCAACTGTCCATCCTCCTCCGCTCCCACCTATATGATCATCCTCCTCCGCTCACACACATCTGTCCATCCTTCACTCTCACACCCATCTGTCCTTCATCCTCCTCTCACACCCATCTGTCCATCCTCCTCCACTCACAGACATCTGTCCATCATCCTCCTCCCTCACCCATTTATCCATCCTTCTTCGCTCACACCCATCTGTCCATCATCCTTCTCTCTCATGTCCATCTGTACATCCTCCTTCTCTCTCAGACTTCTGTCCATCCTCCTCTCTCACACCCATCTATCCATCATTCTTCTCTCACACCCATCTGTCCATCCTACTCTCTCACACCCATCTTTCCATCCTCCTGCTCTCACACCCATCCATCCAACCTCCTCTGCTCACACCCATCTGTCCATCCTCCTCCTCTCACCCATCTGTCCATCGTCCTTCTCTCACACCCATCTGTCCGTCATCCTTCTCTCACTCCCATCTATCATCCTTCTCTCACATCCATTTGTCAATCCTCCATCTCCTTCACCCATCTGTCCATCCTTCTACTCCCACACCCATCAGTCCATCACTCTACTCTCACACACATCTGTCCATCCTACTCTCTCACACCCATCTTTCCATCCTCCTGCTCTCACACCCATCAGTCCATCCTCCTCTCACACCCATCTGTCCATCATCCTTCTCTCACACACATCTGTCCATCCTCCTCCACTTTCACCCATCTGTCCATCCTCCTCCACTCACACCCATCTGTCCATCCTCCTCCTCTCACACCCATCTGTCCATTCACCTCCTCTCACACCATTCTGTCCATCCTTCTCTGCTCACAACCATCTGCCCATTCTCCTCCGCTCACACCCATCTATCCATCCTTCTCTTTCTACAACCATCTGCCCATTCTTTTCCGCTCACAGCCATCTGTTCTTCATGCTCCTTTCACACCCATCTGTCCATCATCCTTCTCTCACACCCATCTGTCCATCCTCCTCCACTGACACCCATCTGACCATCATCCTTCTCTCTCATGCCCATCTGTCCATCCTGCTCCACTGACACCCATCTGACCATCATCCTACTCTCTCACACCCATCTTTCCATCCTCCTGCTCTCACACCCTTCCATCCAACCTCCTCTGCTCACACCCATCTGTCCATCCTCCTCCTGTCTCACCCATCTGTCCATCCTCCTCCTGTCTCACCCATCTGTCCATGGTCCTTCTCTCACACTCATCTGTCCGTCATCCTTCTCTCACTCCCATCTATCATCCTTCTCTCACACCCATCTGTCCATCCTCCTCCTTTTACACCCATCTGTCCATCCTCCTCCATTCACATCCATCTGTCCATCCCCCTCCTCTCCAACCTATCTGTCCATCATCCTTCACTCACACCCATCTGTCTATCCACCTTTTCTCACACCCATCTGTCCATCCTCCTTCTCTCACTACCATTTGTCCATCCTCCTCTCTCACACCCTTCTATCCTGCTTCTCTCACATCATTCTGTCAATCCTCCTTCTACCTCACTGATCTGTCCACCCTCTTCCTCTCCCACCCATCTGTCCATCCGCCTCTGCTCATACCCATCTGTCTATCCCCCTTCTCTCACACCCATCTGTCCATCATCCTTCTCTCACTCCCATCTATCATCCTTCTCTCACATCCATCTGTCAATCCTCCTTCTCCTTCACCCATCTGTCCATCCTTCTTCTCTCACACCCATCAGTCCATCCCTCTACCCTCACAGCTGTCTGTCTATGCCTTCTTCCTCACACATCTGTCCATCCTTCTCTTCTCACACCCATCTGTCCAACCTCCTCCGTTCACACCCATCTGTCCATCCTCCTTCTCCCTCACCCACCTGTCTGTCATCCTCATCTCACACCCATCTGTCCATCCTCCTTCTCCCTAACCCATCTGTCCATCATCCTACTCTCACACCCATCTGTCCATCCTCCTCCGCTAACACCCATCTGTCCATTCCCGTCTCACACCCAACTGTCCATCCTCCTCCGCTCCCACCTATATGATCATCCTCCTCCGCTCACACACATCTGTCCATCCTTCACTCTCACACCCATCTGTCCTTCATCCTCCTCTCACACCCATCTGTCCATCCTCCTCCACTCACAGACATCTGTCCATCATCCTCCTCCCTCACCCATTTATCCATCCTTCTTCGCTCACACCCATCTGTCCATCATCCTTCTCTCTCATGTCCATCTGTACATCCTCCTTCTCTCTCAGACTTCTGTCCATCCTCCTCTCTCACACCCATCTATCCATCATTCTTCTCTCACACCCATCTGTCCATCCTACTCTCTCACACCCATCTTTCCATCCTCCTGCTCTCACACCCATCCATCCAACCTCCTCTGCTCACACCCATCTGTCCATCCTCCTCCTCTCACCCATCTGTCCATCGTCCTTCTCTCACACCCATCTGTCCGTCATCCTTCTCTCACTCCCATCTATCATCCTTCTCTCACATCCATTTGTCAATCCTCCATCTCCTTCACCCATCTGTCCATCCTTCTACTCCCACACCCATCAGTCCATCACTCTACTCTCACACACATCTGTCCATCCTACTCTCTCACACCCATCTTTCCATCCTCCTGCTCTCACACCCATCAGTCCATCCTCCTCTCACACCCATCTGTCCATCATCCTTCTCTCACACACATCTGTCCATCCTCCTCCACTTTCACCCATCTGTCCATCCTCCTCCACTCACACCCATCTGTCCATCCTCCTCCTCTCACACCCATCTGTCCATTCACCTCCTCTCACACCATTCTATCCATCCTTCTCTGCTCACAACCATCTGCCCATTCTCCTCCGCTCACACCCATCTATCCATCCTTCTCTTTCTACAACCATCTGCCCATTCTTTTCCGCTCACAGCCATCTGTTCTTCATGCTCCTTTCACACCCATCTGTCCATCATCCTTCTCTCACACCCATCTGTCCATCCTCCTCCACTGACACCCATCTGACCATCATCCTTCTCTCTCATGCCCATCTGTCCATCCTGCTCCACTGACACCCATCTGACCATCATCCTACTCTCTCACACCCATCTTTCCATCCTCCTGCTCTCACACCCTTCCATCCAACCTCCTCTGCTCACACCCATCTGTCCATCCTCCTCCTGTCTCACCCATCTGTCCATCCTCCTCCTGTCTCACCCATCTGTCCATGGTCCTTCTCTCACACTCATCTGTCCGTCATCCTTCTCTCACTCCCATCTATCATCCTTCTCTCACATCCATTTGTCAATCCTCCGTCTCCTTCACCCATCTGTCCATCTTCTACTCTCACACCCATCAGTCCATCCCTCTACTCTCACACACATCTGTCCATACTCCTAATCTCACACACATCTGTCCATCCTCTTCCTCTCACACCCATCTTCCATCATCCTTCTATCACAACCATCTCTCCACCATCCCTCTCTCAGACACATCTGTCCACTTTCTTCTCTCACACACATCTGTCCATCACCTTTCCCTCTCACCCATCTGTCCATCATCCACTCACACGCATATGTCCATCACTTTTCCCTCTCAACCATATGACTGTCATCCCTCTCTCCCTCACCCAGCTGTCCATCATCCGCCTCTTGCCCCCATCTGTCCATAATCCTTATCGCTCAACCATCTGTCCATCCCCCTTCACTCTCATACCCATATTTCTAACATCATTCTCTCACACAAATCCATCCATTATCCTCACACCCATGTATCGTTTATCCCTCTCACACCCATCACTCCATCATCCTGCTCTCTCACACTCATCTGTCCAACATCCTTCTCTCACATACATCAGTCCACAATCTTTCCCCCTCAACCATCTGTCCATCCTTCTCTTCTCACACCCATCTGTCCATCCTCCTCCCTCAACCATCTGTCCATCCTTCTTCACTCACACCCATCTGTCCATCTCCCTAACACACATGTCTGCCCATCCCCCTACTCTCACACCTCTGTCCATCCTCCTTCTCACACCCAATTGTCCGTCTTTCACTTCTCACACCCATTTGTCCTTCATCCTCCTCTCACACCCATCTGTCCATCCTCCTCTCACACCCATCTGTCCATCCTGCTCTCACACCCATCTGTCCATCCTCCTCCTCTCACACCCATCTGTCCATCCTCCTCTCACACCCATCTGTCCATCCTTTGCTTCTCACACCAACCTGTCCTATATCCTTCTCTTTCACCCATCTGTCCATCCTCCTCCTCTCACACCCACTTGTCCTACATCCTTCTCTCACACCCATCTGTCCATCCCCCTCCTCTCACACCCATCTGTACTTCATCCTTTGCTCACTCTCATCTGTCCATCATCATCCACTCTTACCCATCCTCCATCATCCTATCACACCCATCTGACCACAATCCTCCTCTCACATATATCTTTTCATCATCCACTCTCACGCACCTGTACATAACCTTTCCCTCTCACTTATCTGTCCAACCTCCTTTTCACACTCCTGACTGTCCATCCTTCTTTCACACCGATCTGTCCATCATCCTCTAACATCCATCTGTCCATCCTCCTCCTCTCACAGCTATCTGTCCATCATCCTTCTATCAAACCCACCTGTCCATCCTCCTCCGTTCACACCCATCTGTCCATTCTCCTTCTCCCTCACCCACCTGTCTGTCATCCTCATCTCACACCCATCTGTCCATCCTCCTTCTCCCTAACCCATCTGTCCATCATCCTACTCTCACACCCATCTCTCCGTCCTCCTCCGCTAACACCCATCTGTCCATCCCCATCTCTCACCCAACTGTCCATCCTCCTCCGCTCCCACCTACATGTTCATCCTCCTCCGCTCACACACATCTGTCCATCCTTCACTCTCACACCCATCTGTCCTTCATCCTCCTCTCACACCCATCTCTCCGTCCTCCTCCGCTAACACCCATCTGTCCATCCCCATCTCTCACCCAACTGTCCATCCTCCTCCGCTCCCACCTACATGTTCATCCTCCTCCACTCACACACATCTGTCCATCCTCCTCCACTCACAGACATCTGTCCATCATCCTCCTCCCTCACCCATTTGTCCATCCTTCTTCGCTCACACACATCTGTCCATCATCCTTCTCTCTCATGTCCATCTGTACGTCCTCCTTCTCTCTCAGACTTCTGTCCATCCTCCTCTCTCACACCCATCTATCCATCATTCTTCTCTCACACCCATCTGTCCATCCTCCTCCTTTCACACCCATCTGTCCATCCTCATCGATTCACATCCATCTGTCCATCCCCCTCCTCTCCAACCTATCTGTCCATCATCCTTCACTCACTACCATTTGTCCATCCTCCTCTCTCACACCCATCTATCCATCATTCTTCTCTCACACCCATCTGTCCATCCTCCTCCTTTCACACCCATCTGTCCATCCTCCTCCTTTTACACCCATCTGTCCATCCTCCTCCATTCACATCCATCTGTCCATCCCCCTCCTCTCCAACCTATCTGTCCATCATCCTTCACTCACACCCATCTGTCTATCCACCTTTTCTCACACCCATCTGTCCATCCTCCTTCTCTCACTACCATTTGTCCATCATAATTCTCTCACACCCTTCTATCCTGCTTCTCTCACATCATTCTGTCAATCCTCCTTCTACCTCACTGATCTGTCCACCCTCCTCCTCTCCCACCCATCTGTCCATCCGCCTCTGCTCACACCCATCTGTCTATCCCCCTTCTCTCACACCCATCTGTCCATCCCCCTCCTCTCTGACCTATCTGTCCATCATCCTTCTCTTACACCCATCTGTCCATCCTACTCCTCTCACACCCATCTATCCAACCTCCCCCTCACCCATCTGTCCATCCTCCACATCCCACACCCCTGTCCATCATCCTCACCCATCTGTCCATCCTTCTTCTCTCACACCCATCAGTCCATCCCTCTACTCTCACAGCTGTCTGTCTATCCGCCTTCTTCCTCACCCATCTGTCCATCCTTCTCTTCTCACGCCCATCTGTCCATCCTCCTCCGTTCACACCCAACTGTCCATCATCCTACTCTCACACCCATCTCTCCGTCCTCCTCCGCTAACACCCATCTGTCCATCCCCATCTCTCACCCAACTGTCCATCCTCCTCCGCTCCCACCTACATGTTCATCCTCCTCCGCTCACACACATCTGTCCATCCTTCACTCTCACACCCATCTGTCCTTCATCCTCCTCTCACACCCATCAGTCCATCCTCCTCCACTCACAGACATCTGTCCATCATCCTCCTCCCTCACCCATTTATCCATCCTTCTTCGCTCACACCCATCTGTCCATCATCCTTCTCTCTCATGTCCATCTGTACATCCTCCTTCTCTCTCAGACTTCTGTCCATCCTCCTCTCTCACACCCATCTATCCATCATTCTTCTCTCACACCCATCTGTCCATCCTCCTCCATTCACATCCATCTGTCCATCCCCCTCCTCTCCAACCTATCTGTCCATCATCCTTCACTCACACCCATCTGTCTATCCACCTTTTCTCACACCCATCTGTCCATCCTCCTTCTCTCACTACCATTTGTCCATCCTCCTCTCTCACACCCATCTATCCATCATTCTTCTCTCACACCCATCTGTCCATCCTCCCCCTTTCACACCCATCTGTCCATCCTCCTCCTTTTACACCAATCTGTCCATCCTCCTCCATTCACATCCATCTGTCCATCCCCCTCCTCTCCAACCTATGTCCATCATCCTTCACTCACACCCATCTGTCTATCCACCTTTTCTCACACCCATCTGTCCATCCTCCTTCTCTCACTACCATTTGTCCATCATAATTCTCTCACACCCTTCTATCCTGCTTCTCTCACATCATTCTGTCAATCCTCCTTCTCCCTCACCGATCTGTCCACACTCCTCCTCTCCCACCAATCTGTCCATCCGCCTCTGCTCACACCCATCTGTCTATCCCCCTTCTCTCACACCCATCTGTCCATCATCCTTCTCTCACTCCCATCTATCATCCTTCTCTCACATCCATCTGTCAATCCTCCTTCTCCTTCACCCATCTGTCCATCCTTCTTCTCTCACACCCATCAGTCCATCCCTCTACTCTCACAGCTGTCTGTCTATCCGCCTTCTTCCTCACACATCTGTCCATCCTTCTCTTCTCACACCCATCTGTCCAACCTCCTCCATTCACACCCATCTGTCCATCCTCCTTCTCCCTCACCCATCTGTCTGTCATCCTCATCTCACACCCATCTGTCCATCATCCTACACCCTCACCCATCTGTCTATCCACCTTTTCTCACACCCATCTGTCCATCCTCCTTCTCTCACTACCATTTGTCCATCATAATTCTCTCACACCCTTCTATCCTGCTTCTCTCACATCATTCTGTCAATCCTCCTTCTACCTCACTGATCTGTCCACCCTCCTCCTCTCCCACCCATCTGTCCATCCGCCTCTGCTCACACCCATCTGTCTATCCCCCTTCTCTCACACCCATCTGTCCATCCCCCTCCTCTCTGACCTATCTGTCCATCATCCTTCTCTTACACCCATCTGTCCATCCTACTCCTCTCACACCCATCTATCCAACCTCCCCCTCACCCATCTGTCCATCCTCCACATCCCACACCCCTGTCCATCATCCTCACCCATCTGTCCATCCTTCTTCTCTCACACCCATCAGTCCATCCCTCTACTCTCACAGCTGTCTGTCTATCCGCCTTCTTCCTCACCCATCTGTCCATCCTTCTCTTCTCACGCCCATCTGTCCATCCTCCTCCGTTCACACCCAACTGTCCATCATCCTACTCTCACACCCATCTCTCCGTCCTCCTCCGCTAACACCCATCTGTCCATCCCCATCTCTCACCCAACTGTCCATCCTCCTCCGCTCCCACCTACATGTTCATCCTCCTCCGCTCACACACATCTGTCCATCCTTCACTCTCACACCCATCTGTCCTTCATCCTCCTCTCACACCCATCAGTCCATCCTCCTCCACTCACAGACATCTGTCCATCATCCTCCTCCCTCACCCATTTATCCATCCTTCTTCGCTCACACCCATCTGTCCATCATCCTTCTCTCTCATGTCCATCTGTACATCCTCCTTCTCTCTCAGACTTCTGTCCATCCTCCTCTCTCACACCCATCTATCCATCATTCTTCTCTCACACCCATCTGTCCATCCTCCTCCATTCACATCCATCTGTCCATCCCCCTCCTCTCCAACCTATCTGTCCATCATCCTTCACTCACACCCATCTGTCTATCCACCTTTTCTCACACCCATCTGTCCATCCTCCTTCTCTCACTACCATTTGTCCATCCTCCTCTCTCACACCCATCTATCCATCATTCTTCTCTCACACCCATCTGTCCATCCTCCCCCTTTCACACCCATCTGTCCATCCTCCTCCTTTTACACCAATCTGTCCATCCTCCTCCATTCACATCCATCTGTCCATCCCCCTCCTCTCCAACCTATGTCCATCATCCTTCACTCACACCCATCTGTCTATCCACCTTTTCTCACACCCATCTGTCCATCCTCCTTCTCTCACTACCATTTGTCCATCATAATTCTCTCACACCCTTCTATCCTGCTTCTCTCACATCATTCTGTCAATCCTCCTTCTCCCTCACCGATCTGTCCACACTCCTCCTCTCCCACCAATCTGTCCATCCGCCTCTGCTCACACCCATCTGTCTATCCCCCTTCTCTCACACCCATCTGTCCATCATCCTTCTCTCACTCCCATCTATCATCCTTCTCTCACATCCATCTGTCAATCCTCCTTCTCCTTCACCCATCTGTCCATCCTTCTTCTCTCACACCCATCAGTCCATCCCTCTACTCTCACAGCTGTCTGTCTATCCGCCTTCTTCCTCACACATCTGTCCATCCTTCTCTTCTCACACCCATCTGTCCAACCTCCTCCATTCACACCCATCTGTCCATCCTCCTTCTCCCTCACCCATCTGTCTGTCATCCTCATCTCACACCCATCTGTCCATCATCCTACACCCTCACCCATCTGTCTATCCACCTTTTCTCACACCCATCTGTCCATCCTCCTTCTCTCACTACCATTTGTCCATCATAATTCTCTCACACCCTTCTATCCTGCTTCTCTCACATCATTCTGTCAATCCTCCTTCTACCTCACTGATCTGTCCACCCTCCTCCTCTCCCACCCATCTGTCCATCCGCCTCTGCTCACACCCATCTGTCTATCCCCCTTCTCTCACACCCATCTGTCCATCCCCCTCCTCTCTGACCTATCTGTCCATCATCCTTCTCTTACACCCATCTGTCCATCCTACTCCTCTCACACCCATCTATCCAACCTCCCCCTCACCCATCTGTCCATCCTCCACATCCCACACCCCTGTCCATCATCCTCACCCATCTGTCCATCCTTCTTCTCTCACACCCATCAGTCCATCCCTCTACTCTCACAGCTGTCTGTCTATCCGCCTTCTTCCTCACCCATCTGTCCATCCTTCTCTTCTCACGCCCATCTGTCCATCCTCCTCCGTTCACACCCAACTGTCCATCATCCTACTCTCACACCCATCTCTCCGTCCTCCTCCGCTAACACCCATCTGTCCATCCCCATCTCTCACCCAACTGTCCATCCTCCTCCGCTCCCACCTACATGTTCATCCTCCTCCGCTCACACACATCTGTCCATCCTTCACTCTCACACCCATCTGTCCTTCATCCTCCTCTCACACCCATCAGTCCATCCTCCTCCACTCACAGACATCTGTCCATCATCCTCCTCCCTCACCCATTTATCCATCCTTCTTCGCTCACACCCATCTGTCCATCATCCTTCTCTCTCATGTCCATCTGTACATCCTCCTTCTCTCTCAGACTTCTGTCCATCCTCCTCTCTCACACCCATCTATCCATCATTCTTCTCTCACACCCATCTGTCCATCCTCCTCCATTCACATCCATCTGTCCATCCCCCTCCTCTCCAACCTATCTGTCCATCATCCTTCACTCACACCCATCTGTCTATCCACCTTTTCTCACACCCATCTGTCCATCCTCCTTCTCTCACTACCATTTGTCCATCCTCCTCTCTCACACCCATCTATCCATCATTCTTCTCTCACACCCATCTGTCCATCCTCCCCCTTTCACACCCATCTGTCCATCCTCCTCCTTTTACACCAATCTGTCCATCCTCCTCCATTCACATCCATCTGTCCATCCCCCTCCTCTCCAACCTATGTCCATCATCCTTCACTCACACCCATCTGTCTATCCACCTTTTCTCACACCCATCTGTCCATCCTCCTTCTCTCACTACCATTTGTCCATCATAATTCTCTCACACCCTTCTATCCTGCTTCTCTCACATCATTCTGTCAATCCTCCTTCTCCCTCACCGATCTGTCCACACTCCTCCTCTCCCACCAATCTGTCCATCCGCCTCTGCTCACACCCATCTGTCTATCCCCCTTCTCTCACACCCATCTGTCCATCATCCTTCTCTCACTCCCATCTATCATCCTTCTCTCACATCCATCTGTCAATCCTCCTTCTCCTTCACCCATCTGTCCATCCTTCTTCTCTCACACCCATCAGTCCATCCCTCTACTCTCACAGCTGTCTGTCTATCCGCCTTCTTCCTCACACATCTGTCCATCCTTCTCTTCTCACACCCATCTGTCCAACCTCCTCCATTCACACCCATCTGTCCATCCTCCTTCTCCCTCACCCATCTGTCTGTCATCCTCATCTCACACCCATCTGTCCATCATCCTACACCCTCACCCATCAGACCGTCATCCTACTCTCACACCCATCTGTCCATCCTCCTTCTCCCTCACCCACCTGTCTGTCATCCTCATCTCACACCCATCTGTCCATCCTCCTTCTCCCTAACCCATCTGTCCATCATCCTACTCTCACACCCATCTGTCCATCCTCCTCCGCTCACACACATCTGTCCATCCTTCACTCTCACACCCATCTGTCCTTCATCCTCCTCTCACACCCATCAGTTCATCCTCCTCCACTCACAGACATCTGTCCATCATCCTCCTCCCTCACCCATTTATCCATCCTTCTTCGCTCACACCCATCTGTCCATCATCCTTCTCTCTCATGTCCATCTGTACATCCTCCTTCTCTCTCAGACTTCTGTCCATCCACCACTCTCACACCCATCTATCCATCATTCTTCTCTCACACCCATCTGTCCACCCTAATCTCTCACACCCATCTTTCCATCCTCCTGCTCTCACACCCATCTGTCCATCCTCCTCTCACACCCATCTGTCCGTCATCCTTCTCTCACACACATCTGTCCATCCTCCTCCACTTTCACCCATCTGTCCATCCTCCTCCACTCACACCCATCTGTCCATTCACCTCCTCTCACACCATTCTGTCCATCCTTCTCTGCTCACAACCATCTGCCCATTCTCCTCCGCTCACAGCCATCTGTCCATCCTCCTCCTCTCACACCCATCTGTCCATCCTTCTCTGCTCACAACCATCTGCCCATTCTCCTCCACTCACAGCCATCTGTTCTTCATGCTCCTTTCACACCCATCTGTCCATCATCCTTCTCTCACACCCATCTGTCCATCCTCCTCCACTGACACCCATCTGACCATCATCCTTCTCTCTCATGCCCATCTGTCCATCCTCCTCCACTGACACCCATCTGACCATCATCCTACTCTCTCACACCCATCTTTCCATCCTCCTGCTCTCACACCCATCCATCCAACCTCCACTGCTCACACCCATCTGTCCATCCTCCTCCTGTCTCACCCATCTGTCCATCATCCTTCTCTCACACCCATCTCTCCGTCATCCTTCTCTCACTCCCATCTATCATCCTTCTCTCACATCCATTTGTCAATCCTCCGTCTCCTTCACCCATCTGTCCATCCTTCTCTGCTCACCCGCATCTGTCCATCTTACTCTCGCACACCCATCTGTCTATCCTCCTCCTCTCACACCCATCTGTCCATCCTCCTTCACTCACATACATATTTCCATCCTCCTTCGCTTATATCCATCTGTCCATCCTCTTCTCACACCCAAATGTCCATCCTTCTCTGCTCACACCCATCTGTCCATCCTCCTCTCAAACCCGTCTGTCCATCCTCCTCCGCTCACACCCATCTGTCCATCCTCCTCCGCTCACACCCATCTGTCCATTCTCCTCTCACACCCATCTGTCCATCCCCCTACTCACACACTTGTCTGCCCATCCCCTTACTCTCACAGCTGTCTGTTCATCCCCCTGCTCTCACACCTCTGTCCATCCTCCTTCACCCTCACCCAATTGTCCATCTTTCAATTCTCACACCCATCTGTACTTCATACTTCTCTCACACCCATCTGTCCATCCTCCTCTGCTCACACCCATCTGTCCATCCTCCTCTCACACACATCTGTCCAACCTACTCCGCTCACAACCATCTGTCCATCCTCCGCTCACACACATGTCCAGCATCCTTCTCTCACACACATCTGTCCAACCTACTCCACTGACACCCATCTGTCCATCCACCTCCGCTCACACCCATCTGTCCATTCTCCTCCTCTCACACCCATCTGTCCATCCTTCTCTGCTCACACCCATCTGTCCATCCTCATCCACTCACAACCATCTGTCCATCCTCCTCTGACGCCCATCTGTTCATCCTCCTCCTCTCACACCCATCTGTCCATCCTCCTCTCACACATCTTTCCATCCTCTTCTTCTCTCACACTCGCCTGTCCATCCTCCTCTCACACCCATCTGTCCATCCTCCTCCGCTCACAAGCAACTGTTCATCCTCCTCCTCTCACACACATCTGTCCATCCTCCTCCACTGACACCCATCTGTCCATCCACCTCCGCTCACACCCATCTGTCCATTCTCCTCCTCTCACACTCATCTGTCCATCCTCCTCTCACACCAATCTGTCCATCCTCCTCCGCTCACAACCATCTGTTCATCCTCCTCTCACACCCATCTGTCCGTCATCCTTCTCTCACACACATCTGTCCATCCTCCTCCACTTTCACCCATCTGTCCATCCTCCTCCACTCACACCCATCTGTCCATTCACCTCCTCTCACACCATTCTGTCCATCCTTCTCTGCTCACAACCATCTGCCCATTCTCCTCCGCTCACAGCCATCTGTCCATCCTCCTCCTCTCACACCCATCTGTCCATCCTTCTCTGCTCACAACCATCTGCCCATTCTCCTCCACTCACAGCCATCTGTTCTTCATGCTCCTTTCACACCCATCTGTCCATCATCCTTCTCTCACACCCATCTGTCCATCCTCCTCCACTGACACCCATCTGACCATCATCCTTCTCTCTCATGCCCATCTGTCCATCCTCCTCCACTGACACCCATCTGACCATCATCCTACTCTCTCACACCCATCTTTCCATCCTCCTGCTCTCACACCCATCCATCCAACCTCCACTGCTCACACCCATCTGTCCATCCTCCTCCTGTCTCACCCATCTGTCCATCATCCTTCTCTCACACCCATCTCTCCGTCATCCTTCTCTCACTCCCATCTATCATCCTTCTCTCACATCCATTTGTCAATCCTCCGTCTCCTTCACCCATCTGTCCATCCTTCTCTGCTCACCCGCATCTGTCCATCTTACTCTCGCACACCCATCTGTCTATCCTCCTCCTCTCACACCCATCTGTCCATCCTCCTTCACTCACATACATATTTCCATCCTCCTTCGCTTATATCCATCTGTCCATCCTCTTCTCACACCCAGATGTCCATCCTTCTCTGCTCACACCCATCTGTCCATCCTCCTCTCAAACCCGTCTGTCCATCCTCCTCCGCTCACACCCATCTGTCCATCCTCCTCCGCTCACACCCATCTGTCCATTCTCCTCTCACACCCATCTGTCCATCCCCCTACTCACACACTTGTCTGCCCATCCCCTTACTCTCACAGCTGTCTGTTCATCCCCCTGCTCTCACACCTCTGTCCATCCTCCTTCACCCTCACCCAATTGTCCATCTTTCAATTCTCACACCCATCTGTACTTCATACTTCTCTCACACCCATCTGTCCATCCTCCTCTGCTCACACCCATCTGTCCATCCTCCTCTCACACACATCTGTCCAACCTACTCCGCTCACAACCATCTGTCCATCCTCCGCTCACACACATGTCCATCATCCTTCTCTCACACACATCTGTCCAACCTACTCCACTGACACCCATCTGTCCATCCACCTCCGCTCACACCCATCTGTCCATTCTCCTCCTCTCACACCCATCTGTCCATCCTTCTCTGCTCACACCCATCTGTCCATCCTCATCCACTCACAACCATCTGTCCATCCTCCTCTGATGCCCATCTGTTCATCCTCCTCCTCTCACACCCATCTGTCCATCCTCCTCTCACACATCTTTCCATCCTCCTCTTCTCTCACACTCGCCTGTCCATCCTCCTCTCACACCCATCTGTCCATCCTCCTCCGCTCACAAGCAACTGTTCATCCTCCTCCTCTCACACACATCTGTCCATCCTCCTCCACTGACACCCATCTGTCCATCCACCTCCGCTCACACCCATCTGTCCATTCTCCTCCTCTCACACTCATCTGTCCATCCTCCTCTCACACCAATCTGTCCATCCTCCTCCGCTCACAACCATCTGTTCATCCTCCTCCTCTCACACCTATCTGTCCATCCTCCTCCTCTCACACACATCTGTCCATCATCCTCCTCTCACACACATCTGTCCATCCTCCTCCACTGACACCCATCTATCCATAATCCATCTCTCACAACCATCTGTCCATCCTCCTCTCACACCCATCTGTCCATTCCCCTCTGCACACACCCATTTGTCCATCCTCCTCCTCTCACACCCATCTGTCCATCCTCCACGGCTCACTCCCATCTGTACATCATCCCCCCCCTCACACATCTATCCATCCTTCTTCGCTCACCCCCATCTGTCCATCCCCCTAACACACTTGTCTGCCCATCCCCCTACACTCACAGCTGTCTGTCCATCTGCCTATTCTCACACCTCTGTCCATCCTCCTTCTCCCTCACCCAATTGTCGATCTTTCACTTCTCACACCCTTTTGTCCATCCTCCTTCTCTCACACCCATTTGTCCTTCATCCTCCTCTGACACCAATCTGTCGATCCTCCTCTCACACCCATTTGTTCATCCTCCTCCTGACACAGCCATCTGTCCATCCTCCTCCACTCACACCCATCTGTCCATCCTCCTCCACTGACACCCATCTGTCCATCCACCTCCGCTCACACCCATCTGTCCATCCTCCTCCACTGACACCCATCTGTCCATCCACCTCCGCTCACACCCATCTGTCCATTCTCCTCTCACACCCATCTGTCCATCCTCCTTCTCCCTCAACCATCTGTCCATGATCTTTCTGTCACACCCATCTGTCTGTCATCCTCCCCTCTCATACATCTTTCCATCCTCCTCTTCTCTCACACCCATTTGTCCATCTGTCACTGCTCACACTCATCTGTCCATTCCCCTACTCTCTCACCTGTCTGTCCATCCTCCTCTCACACCCATCTGTCCATCCTCCTCCACTCACTACCAACAATTCATCCTCCTCCACTGACACCCATCTGTCCATCCTCCTCCACTGACACCCATCTGTCCATCCACCTCCGCTCACACCCATCTGTCCATTCTCCTCCTCTCACACCCATCTGTCCATCCTCCTTCTCCCTCAACCATCTGTCCATGATCTTTCTGTCACACCCATCTGTCTGTCATCCTCCCCTCTCATACATCTTTCCATCCTCCTCTTCTCTCACACCCATTTGTCCATCTGTCACTGCTCACACTCATCTGTCCATTCCCCTACTCTCTCACCTGTCTGTCCATCCTCCTCTCACACCCATCTGTCCATCCTCCTCCACTCACTACCAACAATTCATCCTCCTCCACTGACACCCATCTGTCCATCCTCCTCCACTGACACCCATCTGTCCATCCACCTCCGCTCACACCCATCTGTCCATCCTCCTCCACTGACACCCATCTGTCCATCCTCCTCCACTGACACCCATCTGTCCATTCTCCTCCTCTCACATCCATCTATCCATTCTCCTCCTCTCACACTCATCTGTCCATCCTCCTCTCACACCAATCTGTCCATCCTCCACCTCTCACACACATCTGTCCATCATCCTCCTCTCACACACATCTGTCCATCCTCCTCCACTGACACCCATCTATCCATAATCCATCTCTCACACCCATCTGTCCATCCTCCTCCGCTCACAACCATCTGTTCATCCTCCTCTTCTCTCACTCTCGCCTGTCCATCATCCTCTCACACCCATTTGTCCATCTGTCACTGCTCACACTCATCTGTCCATTCCCCTACTCTCTCACCTGTCTGTCCATCCTCCTCTCACACCCATCTGTCCATCCTCCTCCACTCACTACCAACTGTTCATCCTCCTCCACTGACACCCATCTGTCCATCCTCCTCCACTGACACCCATCTGTCCATCCACCTCCGCTCACACCCATCTGTCCATTCTCCTCCTCTCACACCCATCTGTCCATTCTCCTCTCACACCCATCTGTCCATCCTCCTTCTCCCTCAACCATCTGTCCATGATCTTTCTGTCACACCCATCTGTCTGTCATCCTCCCCTCTCATACATCTTTCCATCCTCCTCTTCTCTCACACCCATTTGTCCATCTGTCACTGCTCACACTCATCTGTCCATTCCCCTACTCTCTCACCTGTCTGTCCATCCTCCTCTCACACCCATCTGTCCATCCTCCTCCGCTCACAACCAACTGTTCATCCTCCTCCACTGACACCCATCTGTCCATCCTCCTCCACTGACACCCATCTGTCCATTCTCCTCCTCTCACATCCATCTATCCATTCTCCTCCTCTCACACTCATCTGTCCATCCTCCTCTCACACCAATCTGTCCATCCTCCACCTCTCACACACATCTGTCCATCATCCTCCTCTCACACACATCTGTCCATCCTCCTCCACTGACACCCATCTATCCATAATCCATCTCTCACACCCATCTGTCCATCCTCCTCCGCTCACAACCATCTGTTCATCCTCCTCTTCTCTCACTCTCGCCTGTCCATCATCCTCTCACACCCATTTGTCCTTCTGTCTCCTCTCACACTCACCTGTCCATTCCCGTACTCTCTCACGTGTCCATCATCCTTCTCTCACACCCATCTGCCAATCATCCTTCTCTCACACACATCTGTCCATCCTCCTCCACTGGCAACCATCTCTCCATCCACCTCTCCTCACACCCATCTGTCCATCCTCCTCTCACACACATCTGTCCATCCTCCTCCACTGACACCCATCTATCCATAATCCATCTCTCACACCCATCTGTCCATCCTCCTCCACTCACACCCATCTGTCCATTCTCCTCCTCTCACACCCATCTGTCCATCCTCCTTCTCCCTCAACCATCTGTCCATGATCTTTCTGTCACACCCATCTGTCTGTCATCCTCCCCTCTCATACATCTTTCCATCCTCCTCTTCTCTCACACCCATTTGTCCATCTGTCACTGCTCACACTCATCTGTCCATTCCCCTACTCTCTCACCTGTCTGTCCATCCTCCTCTCACACCCATCTGTCCATCCTCCTCCGCTCACAACCAACTGTTCATCCTCCTCCACTGACACCCATCTGTCCATCCTCCTCCACTGACACCCATCTGTCCATTCTCCTCCTCTCACATCCATCTATCCATTCTCCTCCTCTCACACTCATCTGTCCATCCTCCTCTCACACCAATCTGTCCATCCTCCACCTCTCACACACATCTGTCCATCATCCTCCTCTCACACACATCTGTCCATCCTCCTCCACTGACACCCATCTATCCATAATCCATCTCTCACACCCATCTGTCCATCCTCCTCCGCTCACAACCATCTGTTCATCCTCCTCTTCTCTCACTCTCGCCTGTCCATCATCCTCTCACACCCATTTGTCCATCTGTCACTGCTCACACTCATCTGTCCATTCCCCTACTCTCTCACCTGTCTGTCCATCCTCCTCTCACACCCATCTGTCCATCCTCCTCCACTCACTACCAACTGTTCATCCTCCTCCACTGACACCCATCTGTCCATCCTCCTCCACTGACACCCATCTGTCCATCCACCTCCGCTCACACCCATCTGTCCATTCTCCTCCTCTCACACCCATCTGTCCATTCTCCTCTCACACCCATCTGTCCATCCTCCTTCTCCCTCAACCATCTGTCCATGATCTTTCTGTCACACCCATCTGTCTGTCATCCTCCCCTCTCATACATCTTTCCATCCTCCTCTTCTCTCACACCCATTTGTCCATCTGTCACTGCTCACACTCATCTGTCCATTCCCCTACTCTCTCACCTGTCTGTCCATCCTCCTCTCACACCCATCTGTCCATCCTCCTCCGCTCACAACCAACTGTTCATCCTCCTCCACTGACACCCATCTGTCCATCCTCCTCCACTGACACCCATCTGTCCATTCTCCTCCTCTCACATCCATCTATCCATTCTCCTCCTCTCACACTCATCTGTCCATCCTCCTCTCACACCAATCTGTCCATCCTCCACCTCTCACACACATCTGTCCATCATCCTCCTCTCACACACATCTGTCCATCCTCCTCCACTGACACCCATCTATCCATAATCCATCTCTCACACCCATCTGTCCATCCTCCTCCGCTCACAACCATCTGTTCATCCTCCTCTTCTCTCACTCTCGCCTGTCCATCATCCTCTCACACCCATTTGTCCTTCTGTCTCCTCTCACACTCACCTGTCCATTCCCGTACTCTCTCACGTGTCCATCATCCTTCTCTCACACCCATCTGCCAATCATCCTTCTCTCACACACATCTGTCCATCCTCCTCCACTGGCAACCATCTCTCCATCCACCTCTCCTCACACCCATCTGTCCATCCTCCTCTCACACACATCTGTCCATCCTCCTCCACTGACACCCATCTATCCATAATCCATCTCTCACACCCATCTGTCCATCCTCCTCCACTCACAACCATCTGTTCATCCTCCTCCTCTCACACCTATCTGTCCATCCTCCACCTCTCACACACATCTGTCCATCATCCTCCTCTCACACACATCTGTCCATCCTCCTCCACTGACACCCATCTATCCATAATCCATCTCTCACACCCATCTGTCCATCCTCCTCTGCTCACACCCATCTTTCCATCCTCCTGCTCTCACACCCATCTGTCCATTCCCCTCTGCACACACCCATCTGTCCATCCTCCTCCTCTCACACCCATCTGTGCATCATCCTTCTCTCACACCCATCTGTCCATCCTCCACGGCTCACTCCCATCTGTACATCATCCCACTCCCTCACACATCTGTCCATCCTTCTTCGCTCACCCCCATCTGTCCATTCCCCTAACACACTTGTCTGCTCATCCCCCTACTCTCACAGCTGTCTGTCCATCTGCCTACTCTCACACCTCTGTCCATCCTCCTTCTCCCTCACGCAATTGTCCATCTTTCACTTCTCACACCCTTTTGTCCTTCATCCTGCTCTCACACCCATCTGTCCAGCTTACTCTCACACACCCATATGTCCATCCTCCTCTCACACATCTGTCCATCCTCCTCTTCTCTCACTCTCGCCTGTCCATCATCCTCTCACACCCATTTGTCCTTCTGTCTCCTCTCACACTCACCTGTCCATTCCCGTACTCTCTCACCTGTCTGACCATCCTACTCTCACACCCATCTGCCAATCATCCTTCTCTCACACACATCTGTCCATCCTCCTCCACTGACAACCATCTCTCCATCCACCTCTCCTCACACCCATCTGTCCATCCTCCTCTCACACACATGTCCATCATCCTTCTCTCACACCCATCTGTCCATCCTCCTCCTCCCTCACTCATCTGTCCATCCTTCTTCGCTCACATCCATCTGTCCATCCCCCTGACACACTTGTCTGCCCATCCCCCTACTCTCACAGCTGTCTGTCCATCTGCGTACTCTCACACCTCTGTCCATCCTCCTTCTCCCTCACCCAATTGTCCAACTGTCACTTCTCACTCCCATCTGTCCTTCATCTTCCTCTCACACCCATCTCTCCATCCTACTCTCACACCCATCTGTCCATCTTTCTTCTCTCACACCCATCTGTCCATCCTCCTCTGCTGACACCCATCTGTCCATCATCCTTCTCTCTCATGCCCATCTGTCCATTCTCCTCCACTCACACATCTGTCCATCATCGTCCTCTCACACACATCTGTCCATACTTCTCTGCTCACACCCATCTGTCCAACCTCCTCCTCTCACACTCATCTGTCCAACATCCTTCTCTCACACCCATCTGTCCATCCTTCTCGGCTCACACCCATCTGTCCATCCTCCTCCTCTCACACCCATCTGTCCTTCATTCTTCTCTCACACCCATCTGTCCATCCTTCTCTCTCACACCCATCTGTCCATCCTCCTCTGCTCAAACCCAACTGTCCATTCTCCTTCTCCCTCACCCATCTGTCCATCATCCTTCTCTCACACCCTTCAGTCTGTCATCCATCCGTCTCACACATCTGTCCTTCCTCCTCTTCTCTCACTCTCGTCTGTCCATTATCCTCTCACACGCATTTGTCCATCTGTCTCCGCTCACACTCATCTATCCATTCCCCTACTTTCTCACCTGTCTGTCCATCCTTCTCTCACACCCATCTGTCCATCCTCCTCCGCTCACAACCATCTGTCCATCCCTCTACTCACACACTTGTCTGCCCATCCCCCTACTCTCACAGTAGTCTCTCCAGCCCCCTACTCTCACACCCATCTGTCCATCCTCCTCTCACACACATCTGTCCAACCTACTCCGCTCACAACCATCTGTCCATCCTCCGCTCACACACATGTCCATCATCCTTCTCTCACACACATCTGTCCAACCTCCTCCACTGACACCCATGTGTCCATCCACCTCCGCTCACACCCATCTGTCCATCCTCCTCCGCTCACACACTTCTGTCCATCCTCCTCCTCTCACACCCATCTGTCCATCCTTCTCTGCTCACACCCATCTGTCCATCCTCCTCCGCTCACAACCATCTGTCAATCCTCCTCTGACGCCCATCTGTTCATCCTCCTCCTCTCACACACATCTGTCTATCATCCTTCTCTCACAACCATCTGTCCATTCTCCTCTCACACCCATCTGTTCATTCTCCTCCGCACACACCCATCTGTCCTTCATCCTCCTCTCACACCCATCTGTCCATCCCCCTACTCACACACTTGTCTGCCCATCCCTCTACTCGCACAGCTGTTTGTCCATCCCCCTACTCTCACACCTCTGTCCGTCCTCCTTCTTCTTCACCCAATTGTCCATCTTTCACTTCTCACACACATCTGTCCTTCATACTTCTCTCACACCCATCTGTCCATCCTCCGCCGCTCACAACCGTCTCACCATCCTCCTCACACCCATCTGTCCATCCTCCTTCTCTCACACACATCTGTCCATCCACCTCCGCTCACACCCATCTGTCCATTCTCCTCTCACACTCATCTTTCCATCCTCCTTCTCCCTCAACAATCTGTCCATGATCTTTCTGTCAAACCCATCTGTCTGTCATCCTCCCCTCTCACACATCTGTCCATCCTCCTCCTCTCACACCCATCTGTCCATCCTCCACGGCTCACTCCCATCTGTACATCATCCCCCCCCCCTCACACATCTATCCATCCTTCTTCGCTCACCCCCATCTGTCCATCCCCCTAACACACTTGTCTGCCCATCCCCCTACACTCACAGCTGTCTGTCCATCTGCCTACTCTCACACCTCTGTCCATCCTCCTTCTCCCTCACCCAATTGTCCATCTTTCACTTCTCACACCCTTTTGTCCATCCTCCTTCTCTCACACCCATTTGTCCTTCATCCTCCTCTGACACCAATCTGTCGATCCTCCTCTCACACCCATTTGTTCATCCTCCTCCTGACACAGCCATCTGTCCATCCTCCTCCACTCACACCCATCTGTCCATCCTCCTCCACTGACACCCATCTGTCCATCCACCTCCGCTCACACCCATCTGTCCATCCTCCTCCACTGACACCCATCTGTCCATCCACCTCCGCTCACACCCATCTGTCCATTCTCCTCCTCTCACACCCATCTGTCCATTCTCCTCTCACACCCATCTGTCCATCCTCCTTCTCCCTCAACCATCTGTCCATGATCTTTCTGTCACACCCATCTGTCTGTCATCCTCCCCTCTCATACATCTTTCCATCCTCCTCTTCTCTCACACCCATTTGTCCATCTGTCACTGCTCACACTCATCTGTCCATTCCCCTACTCTCTCACCTGTCTGTCCATCCTCCTCTCACACCCATCTGTCCATCCTCCTCCGCTCACAACCAACTGTTCATCCTCCTCCACTGACACCCATCTGTCCATCCTCCTCCACTGACACCCATCTGTCCATCCACCTCCGCTCACACCCATCTGTCCATTCTCCTCCTCTCACACCCATCTATCCATTCTCCTCCTCTCACACTCATCTGTCCATCCTCCTCTCACACCAATCTGTCCATCCTCCTCCTCTCACACACATCTGTCCATCATCCTCCTCTCACACACATCTGTCCATCCTCCTCCACTGACACCCATCTATCCATAATCCATCTCTCACACCCATCTGTCCATCCTCCTCTGCTCACACCCATCTTTCCATCCTCCTGCTCTCACACCCATCTGTCCATTCCCCTCTGCACACACCCATCTGTCCATCCTCCTCCTCTCACACCCATCTGTCCATCATCCTTCTCTCACACCCATCTGTCCATCCTCCACGGCTCACTCCCATTTGTACATCATCCCACTCCCTCACACATCTGTCCATCCTTCTTCGCTCACCCCCATCTGTCCATTCCCCTAACACACTTGTCTGCTCATCCCCCTACTCTCACAGCTGTCTGTCCATCTGCCTACTCTCACACCTCTGTCCATCCTCCTTCTCCCTCACGCAATTGTCCATCTTTCACTTCTCACACCCTTTTGTCCTTCATCCTGCTCTCACACCCATCTGTCCAGCTTACTCTCACACACCCATATGTCCATCCTCCTCTCACACATCTGTCCATCCTCCTCTTCTCTCACTCTCGCCTGTCCATCATCCTCTCACACCCATTTGTCCTTCTGTCTCCTCTCACACTCACCTGTCCATTCCCGTACTCTCTCACCTGTCTGACCATCCTACTCTCACACCCATCTGCCAATCATCCTTCTCTCACACACATCTGTCCATCCTCCTCCACTGACAACCATCTCTCCATCCACCTCTCCTCACACCCATCTGTCCATCCTCCTCTCACACACATGTCCATCATCCTTCTCTCACACCCATCTGTCCATCCTCCTCCTCCCTCACTCATCTGTCCATCCTTCTTCGCTCACATCCATCTGTCCATCCCCCTGACACACTTGTCTGCCCATCCCCCTACTCTCACAGCTGTCTGTCCATCTGCCTACTCTCACACCTCTGTCCATCCTCCTTCTCCCTCACCCTATTGTCCAACTGTCACTTCTCACTCCCATCTGTCCTTCATCTTCCTCTCACACCCATCTCTCCATCCTACTCTCACACCCATCTGTCCATCTTTCTTCTCTCACACCCATCTGTCCATCCTCCTCCGCTGACACCCATCTGTCCATCATCCTTCTCTCTCATGCCCATCTGTCCATTCTCCTCCACTCACATTCATCTGTCTATCCTCCTCCACTCACACATCTGTCCATCATCGTCCTCTCACACACATCTGTCCATACTTCTCTGCTCACACCCATCTGTCCAACCTCCTCCTCTCACACTCATCTGTCCAACATCCTTCTCTCACACCCATCTGTCCATCCTTCTCGGCTCACACCCATCTGTCCATCCTTCTCTCTCACACCCATCTGTCCATCCTCCTCTGCTCAAACCCAACTGTCCATCATCCTTCTCCCTCACCCATCTGTCCATCATCCTTCTCTCACACCCTTCAGTCTGTCATCCATCCGTCTCACACATCTGTCCTTCCTCCTCTTCTCTCACTCTCGTCTGTCCATTATCCTCTCACACGCATTTGTCCATCTGTCTCCGCTCAGACTCATCTCTCCATTCCCCTACTCTCTCACCTGTCTGTCCATCCTCCTCTCACACCCATCTGTCCATCCTCCTCCACTGACACCCATCTGTCCATCATCCATCTCTCACATCCATCTGTCCATCCTCCTCTGCTCACACCCATCTTTCCATCCTCCTGCTCTCACACCCATATGTCCATTCCCCTCTGCACACACCCATCTGTCCATCCTCCTCCTCTCACACCCATCTGTCCATCATCCTTCTCTCACACCCATCTGTCCATCCTCCACGGCTCACTCCCATCTGTACATCATCCCCCTCCCTCACACATCTGTCCATCCTTCTTCGCTCACCCCCATCTGTCCATTCCCCTAACACACTTGTCTGCTCATCCCCCTACACTCACAGCTGTCTGTCCATCTGCCTACTCTCACACCTCTGTCCATCCTCCTTCTCCCTCACGCAATTGCCCATCTTTCACTTCTCACACCCATCTGTCCTTCATCCTGCTCTCTCACCCATCTGTACATCCTTCTCTGCTCACCCGCATCTGTCCATCTCACTCTCGCACACCCATCTGTCTATCCTCCTCCTCTTCTCACCCATCTGTCCATCCTCCTCTTCTCTCACTCTCGCGTCCATCATCCTCTCACACCCATTTGTCCTTCTGTCTCCTCTCACACTCACCTGTCCATTCCTGTACTCTCTCACCTGTCTGTCCATCCTCCTCTCACACCCATCTGCCAATCATCCTTCTCTCACACACATCTGTCCATCCTCCTCCACTGACAACCATCTCTCCATCCACCTCTGCTCACACCCATCTGTCCATCCTCCTCTCACACCCATCTGTCCAACCTACTCCGCTCACAACCATCTGTCCATCCTCCTCCTCCCTCACACATCTGTCCATCCTTCTTCGCTCACCCCCATCTGTCCATTCCCCTAACACACTTGTCTGCTCATCCCCCTACTCTCACAGCTGTCTGTCCATCTGCCTACTCTCACACCTCTGTCCATCCTCCTTCTCCCTCACGCAATTGTCCATCTTTCACTTCTCACACCCTTTTGTCCTTCATCCTGCTCTCACACCCATCTGTCCAGCTTACTCTCACACACCCATATGTCCATCCTCCTCTCACACATCTGTCCATCCTCCTCTTCTCTCACTCTCGCCTGTCCATCATCCTCTCACACCCATTTGTCCTTCTGTCTCCTCTCACACTCACCTGTCCATTCCCGTACTCTCTCACCTGTCTGATCATCCTACTCTCACACCCATCTGCCAATCATCCTTCTCTCACACACATCTGTCCATCCTCCTCCACTGACAACCATCTCTCCATCCACCTCTCCTCACACCCATCTGTCCATCCTCCTCTCACACACATGTCCATCATCCTTCTCTCACACCCATCTGTCCATCCTCCTCCTCCCTCACTCATCTGTCCATCCTTCTTCGCTCACAACCATCTGTCCATCCCACTGACACACTTGTCTGCTCATCCCCCTACTCCAACAGCTGTCTGTCCATCTGCCTACTCTCACACCTCTGTCCATCCTCCTTCTCCCTCACCCAATTGTCCAACTGTCACTTCTCACTCCCATCTGTCCTTCATCCTCCTCTCACACCCATCTCACCAACCTACTCTCACACCCATCTGTCCATCTTTCTTCTCTCACACCCATCTGTCCATCCTCCTCCACTGACACCCATCTGTCCATCATCCTTCTCTCTCAGACCTGTCCATCCTCCTCTGCTCACACTCATCTGTTCATCCTCCTCCTCTCACACCCATCTGTCCTTCATTCTTCTCTCACACCCATCTGTCCATCCTTCTCTGCTCACCCCCATCTGTCCCTCCTTCTCTCTCACACCCATCTGTCCCTCCTTCTCTCTCATACCCATCTGTCCATTCTCCTCCACTCACACCCATCTGTCCATCCTCCTCCTCCCTCACCCATCTGTCCTTCATTCTTCTCTCAAACCCAACTGTCCATCCTCCTTCTCCCTCACCCATCTGTCCATCATCCTTCTCTCACACCCATCAGTCTGTCATCCATCCGTCTCACACATCTGTCCTTTCTCCTCTTCTCTCACTCTCGTCTGTCCATTATCCTCTCACACACATTTGTCCATCTGTCTCCGCTCACACTCATCTGTCCATTCCCCTACTTTCTCACCCATCTGTCCATCCTTCTTTGCTCACACCCATCTGTCCAACCCTCTACTCACACACTTGTCTGCCCATCCCCCTACTCTCACAGTAGTCTCTCCATCCCCCTACTCTCGCACCCATCTGTCCAACCTACTCCGCTCACAACCATCTGTCCATCCTCCTCTCACACACATTTCCATCATCCTTCTCTCACACCCATCTGTCCATCCACCTCCGCTCACACCCATCTGTCCATCCTCCTCCTCTCACACACATCTGTCTATCATCCTTCTCTCACAACCATCTGTCCATCCTCCTCTCACACCCATCTGTTCATCATCCTTCTCTCACAACCATCTGTCCATCAACCGCTCACACCCATCTGTTCATTCTCCTCCGCACACACCCATCTGTCCTTCATCCTCCTCTCACACCCATCTGTCCATCCCCCTACTCACACACCTCTGTCCGTCCTCCTTCTTCTTCACCCAATTGTCCATCTTTCACTTCTCACACTCATCTGTTCATCCTCCTCCTCTCACACACATCTGTCCTTCATCCTTCTCTCACACCCATCTGTCCATCCTCCTCCGCTCACACCCATCTGTCCATCCTCCTCTCACACCCATCTGTCTATCCCCTTCTCTCACACCCATCTGTCCATCATCCTTCTCTCACTCCCATCTATCATCCTTCTCTCACATCCATCTGTCAATCCTCCTCCTTCACCCATCTGTCCATCCTTCTTCTCTCACACCCATCAGTCCATCCCTCTACTCTCACAGCTGTCTGTCTATCCGACTTCTTCCTCACACATCTGTCCAACCTCCTCCGTTCACACCCATCTGTCCATCCTCCTTCTCCCTCACCCACCTGTCTGTCATCCTCCTCTCACACCCATCTGTCCATCCTCCTCCTCTGACACAGATCTGTCCATCCTCCTCCTCTCACACCAATCTGTCCATCCTCCTCCTCTCACACCAATCTGTCCATCCTCCTCCTCTCACACCCATCTGTCCTTCATCCTTTGCTCACTCTCATCTGTCCATCATCATCCACTCGTACCCATCTTCCATCATCCTATCACACCCATCTGACCACAATCCTCCTCTCACATATATCTTTTCATCATCCACTCTCACGCACCTGTACATAACCTTTCCCTCTCACCTATCTGTCCAAGCTCCTTTTCACACTCCCGTCTGTCCATCCTTCTTTCACTCCCATCGGTCCATCCTCCTCCTCTCCGACCTATCTATCCATCATCCTTCACTCACACCCATCTGTCTATCCCCCTTCTCTCACACCCATCTGTCCATCATCCTTCTCTCACTCCCATCTATCATCCTTCTCTCACATCCATCTGTCAATCCTCGTTCTCCTTCACCCATCTGTCCATCCTTCTTCTCTCACACCCATCAGTCCATCCCTCTACTCTCACAGCTGTCTGTCTATCCGCATTCTTCCTCACCCATCTGTCCATCCTTCTCTTCTCACACCCATCTGTCCATCCTCCTTCTCCCTCACCCACCTGTCTGTCATCCTCATCGCACACACATCTGTCCATCCTACTCTCTCACACCCATCTTTCCATCCTTCTGCTCTCACACCCATCTGTCCATCCTCCTCTCACACCCATCTGTCCATCATCCTTCTCTCACACACATCTGTCCATCCTCCTCCACTGACACCCATCTGTCCAACCTCCTCCTCTCACACCCATCTGTCCATCCTCCTCTCACACCCATCTGTCCATCATCCTCCTCTCACACCCATCTGTCCATCCTCCTCCACTGACACCCATCTGACCATCATCCTTCTCTCTCTTGCCCATTGTACATGCTCCTTCTCTCTCAGACTTCTGTCCATCCTCCTCCCTCACCCACCTGTCTGTCATCCTCATCTCACACCCATCTGTCCATCCTACTCTCTCACACCCATCTTTCCATCCTTCTGCTCTCACACACATCTGTCCATCCTCCTCCACTGACACCCATCTGCCCATTCTCCTCCACTCACAGCCATCTGTCCATCCTCCTCCTCTCACACTCATCTGTCCAACATCCTTCTCTCACACCCATCTGTCCATCCTTCTCGGCTCACACCCATCTGTCCATCCTTCTCTCTCACACCCATCTGTCCATCCTCCTCTGCTCAAACCCAACTGTCCATCATCCTTCTCCCTCACCATTCTGTCCATCATCCTTCTCTCACACCCTTCAGTCTGTCATCCATCCGTCTCACACATCTGTCCTTCCTCCTCTTCTCTCACTCTCGTCTGTCCATTATCCTCTCACACGCATTTGTCCATCTGTCTCCGCTCAGACTCATCTCTCCATTCCCCTACTCTCTCACCTGTCTGTCCATCCTCCTCTCACACCCATCTGTCCATCCTCCTCCACTGACACCCATCTGTCCATCATCCATCTCTCACATCCATCTGTCCATCCTCCTCTGCTCACACCCATCTTTCCATCCTCCTGCTCTCACACCCATATGTCCATTCCCCTCTGCACACACCCATCTGTCCATCCTCCTCCTCTCACACCCATCTGTCCATCATCCTTCTCTCACACCCATCTGTCCATCCTCCACGGCTCACTCCCATCTGTACATCATCCCCCTCCCTCACACATCTGTCCATCCTTCTTCGCTCACCCCCATCTGTCCATTCCCCTAACACACTTGTCTGCTCATCCCCCTACACTCACAGCTGTCTGTCCATCTGCCTACTCTCACACCTCTGTCCATCCTCCTTCTCCCTCACGCAATTGCCCATCTTTCACTTCTCACACCCATCTGTCCTTCATCCTGCTCTCTCACCCATCTGTACATCCTTCTCTGCTCACCCGCATCTGTCCATCTCACTCTCGCACACCCATCTGTCTATCCTCCTCCTCTTCTCACCCATCTGTCCATCCTCCTCTTCTCTCACTCTCGCGTCCATCATCCTCTCACACCCATTTGTCCTTCTGTCTCCTCTCACACTCACCTGTCCATTCCTGTACTCTCTCACCTGTCTGTCCATCCTCCTCTCACACCCATCTGCCAATCATCCTTCTCTCACACACATCTGTCCATCCTCCTCCACTGACAACCATCTCTCCATCCACCTCTGCTCACACCCATCTGTCCATCCTCCTCTCACACCCATCTGTCCAACCTACTCCGCTCACAACCATCTGTCCATCCTCCTCCTCCCTCACACATCTGTCCATCCTTCTTCGCTCACCCCCATCTGTCCATTCCCCTAACACACTTGTCTGCTCATCCCCCTACTCTCACAGCTGTCTGTCCATCTGCCTACTCTCACACCTCTGTCCATCCTCCTTCTCCCTCACGCAATTGTCCATCTTTCACTTCTCACACCCTTTTGTCCTTCATCCTGCTCTCACACCCATCTGTCCAGCTTACTCTCACACACCCATATGTCCATCCTCCTCTCACACATCTGTCCATCCTCCTCTTCTCTCACTCTCGCCTGTCCATCATCCTCTCACACCCATTTGTCCTTCTGTCTCCTCTCACACTCACCTGTCCATTCCCGTACTCTCTCACCTGTCTGTCCATCCTCCTCTCACACCCATCTGCCAATCATCCTTCTCTCACACACATCTGTCCATCCTCCTCCACTGACAACCATCTCTCCATCCACCTCTGCTCACACCCATCTGTCCATCCTCCTCTCACACCCATCTGTCCAACCTACTCCGCTCACAACCATCTGTCCATCCTCCTCCTCCCTCACACATCTGTCCATCCTTCTTCGCTCACCCCCATCTGTCCATTCCCCTAACACACTTGTCTGCTCATCCCCCTACTCTCACAGCTGTCTGTCCATCTGCCTACTCTCACACCTCTGTCCATCCTCCTTCTCCCTCACGCAATTGTCCATCTTTCACTTCTCACACCCTTTTGTCCTTCATCCTGCTCTCACACCCATCTGTCCAGCTTACTCTCACACACCCATATGTCCATCCTCCTCTCACACATCTGTCCATCCTCCTCTTCTCTCACTCTCGCCTGTCCATCATCCTCTCACACCCATTTGTCCTTCTGTCTCCTCTCACACTCACCTGTCCATTCCCGTACTCTCTCACCTGTCTGACCATCCTACTCTCACACCCATCTGCCAATCATCCTTCTCTCACACACATCTGTCCATCCTCCTCCACTGACAACCATCTCTCCATCCACCTCTCCTCACACCCATCTGTCCATCCTCCTCTCACACACATGTCCATCATCCTTCTCTCACACCCATCTGTCCATCCTCCTCCTCCCTCACTCATCTGTCCATCCTTCTTCGCTCACATCCATCTGTCCATCCCCCTGACACACTTGTCTGCCCATCCCCCTACTCTCACAGCTGTCTGTCCATCTGCCTACTCTCACACCTCTGTCCATCCTCCTTCTCCCTCACCCAATTGTCCAACTGTCACTTCTCACTCCCATCTGTCCTTCATCTTCCTCTCACACCCATCTCTCCATCCTACTCTCACACCCATCTGTCCATCTTTCTTCTCTCACACCCATCTGTCCATCCTCCTCCGCTGACACCCATCTGTCCATCATCCTTCTCTCTCATGCCCATCTGTCTATCCTCCTCCACTCACACATCTGTCCATCATCGTCCTCTCACACACATCTGTCCATACTTCTCTGCTCACACCCATCTGTCCAACCTCCTCCTCTCACACTCATCTGTCCAACATCCTTCTCTCACACCCATCTGTCCATCCTTCTCAGCTCACACCCATCTGTCCATCCTTCTCTCTCACACCCATCTGTCCATCCTCCTCTGCTCAAACCCAACTGTCCATCATCCTTCTCCCTCACCCATCTGTCCATCATCCTTCTCTCATACCCTTCAGTCTGTCATCCATCCGTCTCACACATCTGTCCTTCCTCCTCTTCTCTCACTCTCGTCTGTCCATTATCCTCTCACACGCATTTGTCCATCTGTCTCCGCTCACACTCATCTATCCATTCCCCTACTTTCTCAACTGTCTGTCCATCCTTCTCTCACACCCATCTGTCCATCCTCCTCCGCTCACAACCATCTGTCCATCCCTCTACTCACACACTTGTCTGCCCATCCCCCTACTCTCACAGTAGTCTCTCCAGCCCCCTACTCTCACACCCATCTGTCCATCCTCCTCTCACACACATCTGTCCAACCTACTCCGCTCACAACCATCTGTCCATCCTCCGCTCACACACATGTCCATCATCCTTCTCTCACACACATCTGTCCAACCTCCTCCACTGACACCCATCTGTCCATCCACCTCCGCTCACACCCATCTGTCCATCCTCCTCCGCTCACACACTTCTGTCCATCCTCCTCCTCTCACACCCATCTGTCCATCCTTCTCTGCTCACACCCATCTGTCCATCCTCCTCCGCTCACAACCATCTGTCAATCCTCCTCTGACGCCCATCTGTTCATCCTCCTCCTCTCACACACATCTGTCTATCATCCTTCTCTCACAACCATCTGTCCATTCTCCTCTCACACCCATCTGTTCATTCTCCTCCGCACACACCCATCTGTCCTTCATCCTCCTCTCACACCCATCTGTCCATCCCCCTACCCACACACTTGTCTGCCCATCCCTCTACTCGCACAGCTGTTTGTCCATCCCCCTACTCTCACACCTCTGTCCGTCCTCCTTCTTCTTCACCCAATTGTCCATCTTTCACTTCTCACACACATCTGTCCTTCATACTTCTCTCACACCCATCTGTCCATCCTCCGCCGCTCACAACCGTCTCACCATCCTCCTCACACCCATCTGTCCATCCTCCTTCTCTCACACACATCTGTCCATCCACCTCCGCTCACACCCATCTGTCCATTCTCCTCCACTCACAGCCATCTGTCCATTCTCCTCTCACACCCATCTTTCCATCCTCCTTCTCCCTCAACCATCTGTCCATGATCTTTCTGTCAAACCCATCTGTCTGTCATCCTCCCCTCTCACACATCTGTCCATCCTCCTCTTCTCTCACTCTCGCCTGTCCATCATCCTCTCACACCCATTTGTCCATCTGTCTCCGCTCAGACTCATCTCTCCATTCCCCTACTCTCTCACCTGTCTGTCCATCCTCCTCTCACACCCATCTGTCCATCCTCCTCCACTGACACCCATCTGTCCATCATCCATCTCTCACATCCATCTGTCCATCCTCCTCTGCTCACACCCATCTTTCCATCCTCCTGCTCTCACACCCATATGTCCATTCCCCTCTGCACACACCCATCTGTCCATCCTCCTCCTCTCACACCCATCTGTCCATCATCCTTCTCTCACACCCATCTGTCCATCCTCCACGGCTCACTCCCATCTGTACATCATCCCCCTCCCTCACACATCTGTCCATCCTTCTTCGCTCACCCCCATCTGTCCATTCCCCTAACACACTTGTCTGCTCATCCCCCTACACTCACAGCTGTCTGTCCATCTGCCTACTCTCACACCTCTGTCCATCCTCCTTCTCCCTCACGCAATTGCCCATCTTTCACTTCTCACACCCATCTGTCCTTCATCCTGCTCTCTCACCCATCTGTACATCCTTCTCTGCTCACCCGCATCTGTCCATCTCACTCTCGCACACCCATCTGTCTATCCTCCTCCTCTTCTCACCCATCTGTCCATCCTCCTCTTCTCTCACTCTCGCGTCCATCATCCTCTCACACCCATTTGTCCTTCTGTCTCCTCTCACACTCACCTGTCCATTCCTGTACTCTCTCACCTGTCTGTCCATCCTCCTCTCACACCCATCTGCCAATCATCCTTCTCTCACACACATCTGTCCATCCTCCTCCACTGACAACCATCTCTCCATCCACCTCTGCTCACACCCATCTGTCCATCCTCCTCTCACACCCATCTGTCCAACCTACTCCGCTCACAACCATCTGTCCATCCTCCTCCTCCCTCACACATCTGTCCATCCTTCTTCGCTCACCCCCATCTGTCCATTCCCCTAACACACTTGTCTGCTCATCCCCCTACTCTCACAGCTGTCTGTCCATCTGCCTACTCTCACACCTCTGTCCATCCTCCTTCTCCCTCACGCAATTGTCCATCTTTCACTTCTCACACCCTTTTGTCCTTCATCCTTCTCTCACACCCATCTGTCCATCCTCCTCCTCCCTCACTCATCTGTCCATCCTTCTTCGCTCACAACCATCTGTCCATCCCACTGACACACTTGTCTGCTCATCCCCCTACTCCAACAGCTGTCTGTCCATCTGCCTACTCTCACACCTCTGTCCATCCTCCTTCTCCCTCACCCAATTGTCCAACTGTCACTTCTCACTCCCATCTGTCCTTCATCCTCCTCTCACACCCATCTCACCAACCTACTCTCACACCCATCTGTCCATCTTTCTTCTCTCACACCCATCTGTCCATCCTCCTCCACTGACACCCATCTGTCCATCATCCTTCTCTCTCAGACCTGTCCATCCTCCTCTGCTCACACTCATCTGTTCATCCTCCTCCTCTCACACCCATCTGTCCTTCATTCTTCTCTCACACCCATCTGTCCATCCTTCTCTGCTCACCCCCATCTGTCCCTCCTTCTCTCTCACACCCATCTGTCCCTCCTTCTCTCTCATACCCATCTGTCCATTCTCCTCCACTCACACCCATCTGTCCATCCTCCTCCTCCCTCACCCATCTGTCCATCATCCTTCTCTCACACCCATCAGTCTGTCATCCATCCGTCTCACACATCTGTCCTTTCTCCTCTTCTCTCACTCTCGTCTGTCCATTATCCTCTCACACACATCTGTCCATCTGTCTCCGCTCACACTCATCTGTCCATTCCCCTACTTTCTCACCCATCTGTCCATCCTTCTTTGCTCACACCCATCTGTCCAACCCTCTACTCACACACTTGTCTGCCCATCCCCCTACTCTCACAGTAGTCTCTCCATCCCCCTACTCTCGCACCCATCTGTCCAACCTACTCCGCTCACAACCATCTGTCCATCCTCCTCTCACACACATTTCCATCATCCTTCTCTCACACCCATCTGTCCATCCACCTCCGCTCACACCCATCTGTCCATCCTCCTCCTCTCACACACATCTGTCTATCATCCTTCTCTCACAACCATCTGTCCATCCTCCTCTCACACCCATCTGTTCATCATCCTTCTCTCACAACCATCTGTCCATCAACCGCTCACACCCATCTGTTCATTCTCCTCCGCACACACCCATCTGTCCTTCATCCTCCTCTCACACCCATCTGTCCATCCCCCTACTCACACACCTCTGTCCGTCCTCCTTCTTCTTCACCCAATTGTCCATCTTTCACTTCTCACACTCATCTGTTCATCCTCCTCCTCTCACACACATCTGTCCTTCATCCTTCTCTCACACCCATCTGTCCATCCTCCTCCGCTCACACCCATCTGTCCATCCTCCTCTCACACCCATCTGTCTATCCCCTTCTCTCACACCCATCTGTCCATCATCCTTCTCTCACTCCCATCTATCATCCTTCTCTCACATCCATCTGTCAATCCTCCTCCTTCACCCATCTGTCCATCCTTCTTCTCTCACACCCATCAGTCCATCCCTCTACTCTCACAGCTGTCTGTCTATCCGACTTCTTCCTCACACATCTGTCCAACCTCCTCCGTTCACACCCATCTGTCCATCCTCCTTCTCCCTCACCCACCTGTCTGTCATCCTCCTCTCACACCCATCTGTCCATCCTCCTCCTCTGACACAGATCTGTCCATCCTCCTCCTCTCACACCAATCTGTCCATCCTCCTCCTCTCACACCAATCTGTCCATCCTCCTCCTCTCACACCCATCTGTCCTTCATCCTTTGCTCACTCTCATCTGTCCATCATCATCCACTCGTACCCATCTTCCATCATCCTATCACACCCATCTGACCACAATCCTCCTCTCACATATATCTTTTCATCATCCACTCTCACGCACCTGTACATAACCTTTCCCTCTCACCTATCTGTCCAAGCTCCTTTTCGCACTCCCGTCTGTCCATCCTTCTTTCACTCCCATCGGTCCATCCTCCTCCTCTCCGACCTATCTATCCATCATCCTTCACTCACACCCATCTGTCTATCCCCCTTCTCTCACACCCATCTGTCCATCATCCTTCTCTCACTCCCATCTATCATCCTTCTCTCACATCCATCTGTCAATCCTCGTTCTCCTTCACCCATCTGTCCATCCTTCTTCTCTCACACCCATCAGTCCATCCCTCTACTCTCACAGCTGTCTGTCTATCCGCATTCTTCCTCACCCATCTGTCCATCCTTCTCTTCTCACACCCATCTGTCCATCCTCCTTCTCCCTCACCCACCTGTCTGTCATCCTCATCGCACACACATCTGTCCATCCTACTCTCTCACACCCATCTTTCCATCCTTCTGCTCTCACACCCATCTGTCCATCCTCCTCTCACACCCATCTGTCCATCATCCTTCTCTCACACACATCTGTCCATCCTCCTCCACTGACACCCATCTGTCCAACCTCCTCCTCTCACACCCATCTGTCCATCATCCTCCTCTCACACCCATCTGTCCATCCTCCTCCACTGACACCCATCTGACCATCATCCTTCTCTCTCTTGCCCATTGTACATGCTCCTTCTCTCTCAGACTTCTGTCCATCCTCCTCCCTCACCCACCTGTCTGTCATCCTCATCTCACACCCATCTGTCCATCCTACTCTCTCACACCCATCTTTCCATCCTTCTGCTCTCACACACATCTGTCCATCCTCCTCCACTGACACCCATCTGCCCATTCTCCTCCACTCACAGCCATCTGTCCATCCTCCTCCTCTCACACCCATCTGTCCATCATCCTTCTCTCACACACATCTGTCCATCCTCCTCCACTGACACCCATCTGTCCAACCTCCTCCTCTCACACCCATCTGTCCATCCTCCTCCACTGACACCCATCTGACCATCATCCTTCTCTCTCTTACCCATTGTACATGCTCCTTCTCTCTCAGACTTCTGTCCATCCTCCTCCCTCACCCACCTGTCTGTCATCCTCATCTCACACCCATCTGTCCATCCTACTCTCTCACACCCATCTTTCCATCCTTCTGCTCTCACACCCATCTGTCCATCCTCCTCTCACACCCATCTGTCCATCATCCATCTCTCACACACATCTGTCCATCCTCCTCCACTGAAACCCATCTGCCCATTCTCCTCCACTCACAGCCATCTGTCCATCCTCCTCCTCTCACACCCATCTGTCCATCCTTCTCTGTTCACAACCATATGCCCATTCTCCTCCGCTCACAGCCATCTGTTCTTCATGCTACTCTCACACCCATCTGTCCATCATCCTTCTCTCACACCCATCTGTCCATCCTCCTCCACTGACACCCATCTGACCATCATCCTTCTCTCTCTTGCCCATTGTACATGCTCCTTCTCTCTCAGACTTCTGTCCATCCTCCTCTCTCAAACCCATCTGTCCATCATCCTACTCTCACACCCATTTGCCCATCCTACTCTCTCACACCCATCTTTCCATCCTCCTGCTCTCACACCCATCCATCCAAACTCCTCCGCTCACACCCATCTGTCCATCCTCCTCCTGACACACCCATCTGTCCATCGTCCTTCTCTCACACCCATCTGTCCATCCTCCTCTGCTCACACATATCTATCCATCATCCTCCTCCCTCACTCATCTATCCATCCTTCTTCACTCACACCCATCTGTCCATCCCCTTAACACACTTGTCTGCCCATCCCCCTACTCTCACAGCTGTCTGTCCATCTTCCTACTCTCACACCTCTGTCCATCCTCCTTCTCCCTCACCCAATTGTCCATCTTTCACTTCTCACACCCATCTGTCCATCCCCCTACTCACACACTTGTCTGCCCATCCCCCTACTCTCAGTTTTCTGTCCATCCCCCTACTCTCACACCTCTGTCCATCCTCCTTCTCCCTCACCCAATTGTCCATCTTTCACTTCTCACACCCATCTGTCCTTCATACTTCTCTCACACCCATCTGTCCATCCTCCTCCACTCACACACATCTGTCCATCCTCCTCTCAAACCCGTCTGTCCATCCTCCTCCGCTCACACCCATCTGTCCATCCTCCTCTCACACCCATCTGTCCATCGTCCTCTGCTCACAGCCATCCGTTCTTCATGCTCCTCTCACACCCATCTGTCCATCATCCTTCTCTCTCATGTCCATCTGTACATCCTCCTTCTCTCTCAGTCTTCTGTCCATCCTCCTCTCTCAAACCCATCTGTCCATCATCCTACTCTCACACCCATCTGCCCATCCTCCTCTGCTCACACCCATCTTTCCATCCTCCTCCTCTCACACCCATCTGTCCATCCCCCTCCTCTCACACCCATCTGTCCTTCATTCTTTGCTCACTCTCATCTGTCCATCATCATCCACTCGTACCCATCTTCCATCATCCTATCACACCCATCTGACCACAATCCTCCTCTCACATATATCTTTTCATCATCCACTCTCACGCACCTGTACATAACCTTTCCCTCTCACTTATCTGTCCAACCTCCTTTTCACACTCCCGTCTGTCCATCCTTCTTTCACTCCCATCGGTCCATCCTCCTCCTTTCACGCACATCTGTCCATCCCCCTCCTCTCCGACCTATCTATCCATCATCCTTCACTCACACCCATCTGTCTATCCCCCTTCTCTCACACCCATCTGTCCATCATCCTTCTCTCACTCCCATCTATCATCCTTCTCTCACATCCATCTGTCAATCCTCCTTCTCCTTCACCCATCTGTCCATCCTTCTTCTCTCACACCCATCAGTCCATCCCTCTACTCTCACAGCTGTCTGTCTATCCGCATTCTTCCTCACCCATCTGTCCATCCTTCTCTTCTCACACCCATCTGTCCATCCTCCTTCTCCCTCACCCACCTGTCTGTCATCCTCATCGCACACACATCTGTCCATCCTACTCTCTCACACCCATCTTTCCATCCTTCTGCTCTCACACCCATCTGTCCATCCTCCTCTCACACCCATCTGTCCATCATCCTTCTCTCACACACATCAGTCCATCCTCCTCCACTGACACCCATCTGTCCAACCTCCTCCTCTCACACCCATCTGTCCATCCTCCTCTCACACCCATCTGTCCATCATCCTTCTCTCACACACATCTGTCCATCCTCCTCCACTGACACCCATCTGTCCAACCTCCTCCTCTCACACCCATCTGTCCATCCTCCTCCACTGACACCCATCTGACCATCATCCTTCTCTCTCTTGCCCATTGTACATGCTCCTTCTCTCTCAGACTTCTGTCCATCCTCCTCCCTCACCCACCTGTCTGTCATCCTCATCTCACACCCATCTGTCCATCCTACTCTCTCACACCCATCTTTCCATCCTTCTGCTCTCACACCCATCTGTCCATCCTCCTCTCACACCCATCTGTCCATCATCCATCTCTCACACACATCTGTCCATCCTCCTCCACTGAAACCCATCTGCCCATTCTCCTCCACTCACAGCCATCTGTCCATCCTCCTCCTCTCACACCCATCTGTCCATCCTTCTCTGTTCACAACCATATGCCCATTCTCCTCCGCTCACAGCCATCTGTTCTTCATGCTCCTCTCACACCCATCTGTCCATCATCCTTCTCTCACACCCATCTGTCCATCCTCCTCCACTGACACCCATCTGACCATCATCCTTCTCTCTCTTGCCCATTGTACATGCTCCTTCTCTCTCAGACTTCTGTCCATCCTCCTCTCTCAAACCCATCTGTCCATCATCCTACTCTCACACCCATTTGCCCATCCTACTCTCTCACACCCATCTGTCCATCCTCCTCCTGACACACCCATCTGTCCATCGTCCTTCCCTCACACCCATCTGTCCATCCTCCTCTGCTCACACATATCTGTCCATCATCCTCCTCCCTCACTCATCTATCCATCCTTCTTCACTCACACCCATCTGTCCATCCCCTTAACACACTTGTCTGCCCATCCCCCTACTCTCACAGCTGTCTGTCCATCTTCCTACACTCACACCTCTGTCCATCCTCCTTCTCCCTCACACAATTGTCCATCTTTCACTTCTCACACCCATCTGTCCATCCCCCTACTCACACACTTGTCTGCCCGTCCCCCTACTCTCAGTTTTCTGTCCATCCCCCTACTCTCACACCTCTGTCCATCCTCCTTCTCCCTCACCCAATTGTCCATCTTTCACTTCTCACACCCATCTGTCCTTCATACTTCTCTCACACCCATCTGTCCATCCTCCTCCACTCACACACATCTGTCCATCCTCCTCTCAAACCCGTCTGTCCATCCTCCTCCGCTCACACCCATCTGTCCATCCTCCTCTCACACCCATCTGTCCATCGTCCTCTGCTCACAGCCATCCGTTCTTCATGCTCCTCTCACACCCATCTGTCCATCCTCCTCTGCTCACAGCCATCCGTTCTTCATGCTCCTCTCACACCCATCTGTCCATCCTCCTCTGCTCACAGCCATCCGTTCTTCATGCTCCTCTCACACCCATCTGTCCATCATCCTTCTCTCTCATGTCCATCTGTACATCCTCCTTCTCTCTCAGTCTTCTGTCCATCCTCCTCTCTCAAACCCATCTGTCCATCATCCTACTCTCACACCCATCTGTCCATCATCCTCCGCTCACACCCATCTGTCCATCCTCCTCCGCTCACACCCATCTGTCCATCCTCCTCCGCTCACACCCATCTGTCCATCCTCCTCCTCTCACACCCATCTGTCCATCCTCCTCCGCTCACACCCATCTGTCCATCCTCCTCCTCTCACACCCATCTGTCCATCCTTCTCTGTTCACAACCATCTGTCCATCCTCCTCTGCTGACACCCATCTGCCCATCATCCTTCTCTCTCATGCCCATTGTACATCCTCCTTCTCTCGCAGACTTCTGTCCATCTTCCTCTCTCACACACATCTATCCATAATCCTTCTCTCACACCCATCTGTTCATCCTGCTCTGCTCACACCCATCTTTCCATCCTCCTGCTCTCACACCCATCTGTCCATCTTTCTCCTCTCACACCCATCTGTCCATCATCCTTCCCTCAGACCCATCTTTCCATCCTCCTGCTCTCCCACCCATCTGTCCATCCTCCTCCTCTCACAGACATCTGTCCATCCTCCTCCTCTCACACCCATCTGTCCATCTTTCTCCTCTCACACCCATCTGTCCATCATCCTTCCCTCAGACCCATCTTTCCATCCTCCTGCTCTCCCACCCATCTTTCCATCCTCCTCCTCTCACACCCATCTGTCCATCCTCCTTCTCTCACACCCATCTGTCCATCCACCTTCTCTCACACCAATCTGTCCATCCTCCTCTGCTGACACCCATCTGCCCATCATCCTTCTCTCTCATGCCCATTGTACATTCTCCTTCTCTCGCAGACTTCTGTCCATCTTCCTCTCTCACACCCATCTGTCCATCCTGCTCTGCTCACACCCATCTTTCCATCCTCCTGCTCTCACACCCATCTGTCCATCCTCCTCCTCTCACAGCCATCTGTCCATCCTCCTCCGCTCACACCCATCTGTCCATCCTCCTCCGCTCACACCCATCTGTCCATCCTCCTCCTCTCACACCCATCTGTCCATCCTTCTCTGCTCACAACCATCTGTCCTTTCTCCTCTGCTCACACCCATCTATTCTTCATGCTCCTCTCACACCCATCTGTCCATCATCCTTCTCTCACACCCATCTGTCCATCCTCCTCCACTGACACACATCTGTCCATCCTTCTCTCTCATGCCCATCTGTACATCCTCCTCTCTCAGATTTCTGTCCATCCTCCTCTGTCAAACCCATCTATCCATCATCCTACTCTCATACCCATCTGCCCATCCTCCTCTGCTCAAACACATCTTTCCATCCTCCTGCTCTCATACCCATCTGTCCATCCTCCTCCGCTCACAACCATCTGTCCATCCTCCTCCTCTCACACCCATCTGTCCATCGTCCTTCTCTCACACCCATCTGTCCCTCCTCCTCCAATTACACCCATCTGTCCATCATCCTCCTCCCTCACCCATCTGTCCATCCTTCTTCGCTCACACCCATATGTCCATCCCCTTAACACACTTGTCTTCCCATCCCCCTACTCTCACAGCTGTCTGTCCATCTGCCTACTCTCACACCTCTGTCCATCCTCCTTCTCCCTCACGCAATTGTCCATCTTTCACTTCTGACACCCTTTTGTCCATCCTCCTCCACTCACACCCATCTGTCCATCCTCCTCTGCTCACACCCATCTGTCCATCATCCTCCTCCCTCATCCATCTGTCCATCCTTCTTCGCTCACACCAATCTGTCCATCCCCCTAACACACTTGTCTGCCCATCCCCCTACTCTCACAGCTGTCTGTCCATCTGCCTAGTCTCACACCTCTGTCCATCCTCCTTCTCCCTCACCCAATTGTCCATCTTTCACTTCTCACACCCATCTGTCCATCCTCCTCTCACACCCATCTGTCCATCCTCCTTCTCCCTCAACCATCTGTCCATGATCTTTCTGTCACACCCATCTGTCTATCATCCTTCCCTCTCACACATCTGTCCATCCTCCACTTCTCTCACTCTCGCCTGTCCATCATCCTCTCACACCCATTTGTCCATATGTCTCCGCTCACACTCATCTGTCCATTTCCCTACTCTCTCACCTGTCTGTCCATCCTCCTCTCACACCCATCTGTCCATCCTCCTCCGCTCACAACCATCTGTTCATCCTCCTCCTCTCCCACCCATCTCAATCCTCCTCCTCTCACAGCCTTCTGTCCTTCCTCCTTCTCCCTGACCAATGTCCATCATCCTCCTGCACCCATCTGTCCATCCTCCTTCTCTCACACCCATTTTTCCTTCATTCTCCTCTGACATCAATCTGTCCATCCTCCTCTCACACCCATCTGTCCATCCACCTTCTCTCACACCAATCTGTCCATCCTCCTGCTCTCCCACCCATCTTTCCATCCTCCTCCTCTCACACCCATCTGTCCATCCTCCTTCTCTCACACCCATCTGTCCATCCACCTTCTCTCACACCAATCTGTCCATCCTCCTCTGCTGACACCCATCTGCCCATCATCCTTCTCTCTCATGCCCATTGTACATTCTCCTTCTCTCGCAGACTTCTGTCCATCTTCCTCTCTCACACCCATCTATCCATAATCCTTCTCTCACACCCATCTGTTCATCCTGCTCTGCTCACACCCATCTTTCCATCCTCCTGCTCTCACACCCATCTGTCCATCTTTCTCCTCTCACACCCATCTGTCCATCATCCTTCCCTCAGACCCATCTTTCCATCCTCCTGCTCTCCCACCCATCTTTCCATCCTCCTCCTCTCACACCAATCTGTCCATCCTCCTCTGCTGACACCCATCTGCCCATCATCCTTCTCTCTCATGCCCATTGTACATCCTCCTTCTCTCGCAGACTTCTGTCCATCTTCCTCTCTCACACACATCTATCCATAATCCTTCTCTCACACCCATCTGTTCATCCTGCTCTGCTCACACCCATCTTTCCATCCTCCTGCTCTCACACCCATCTGTCCATCTTTCTCCTCTCACACCCATCTGTCCATCATCCTTCCCTCAGACCCATCTTTCCATCCTCCTGCTCTCCCACCCATCTTTCCATCCTCCTCCTCTCACACCCATCTGTCCATCCTCCTTCTCTCACACCCATCTGTCCATCCACCTTCTCTCACACCAATCTGTCCATCCTCCTCTGCTGACACCCATCTGCCCATCATCCTTCTCTCTCATGCCCATTGTACATTCTCCTTCTCTCGCAGACTTCTGTCCATCTTCCTCTCTCACACCCATCTGTCCATCCTCCTCCTCTCACAGCCATCTGTCCATCATCCTTCTCTCAGACCCAACTTTCCATCCTCCTGCTCTCACACCCATCTGTCCATCCTCCTCCTCTCACAGCCATCTGTCCATCCTCCTCCGCTCACACCCATCTGTCCATCATCCTCCGCTCACACCCATCTGTCCATCCTCCTCCGCTCACACCCATCTGTCCATCCTCCTCCTCTCACACCCATCTGTCCATCCTCCTCCGCTCACACCCATCTGTCCATCCTCCTCCTCTCACACCCATCTGTCCATCCTTCTCTGTTCACAACCATCTGTCCATCCTCCTCTGCTGACACCCATCTGCCCATCATCCTTCTCTCTCATGCCCATTGTACATCCTCCTTCTCTCGCAGACTTCTGTCCATCTTCCTCTCTCACACACATCTATCCATAATCCTTCTCTCACACCCATCTGTTCATCCTGCTCTGCTCACACCCATCTTTCCATCCTCCTGCTCTCACACCCATCTGTCCATCTTTCTCCTCTCACACCCATCTGTCCATCATCCTTCCCTCAGACCCATCTTTCCATCCTCCTGCTCTCCCACCCATCTGTCCATCCTCCTCCTCTCACAGACATCTGTCCATCCTCCTCCTCTCACACCCATCTGTCCATCTTTCTCCTCTCACACCCATCTGTCCATCATCCTTCCCTCAGACCCATCTTTCCATCCTCCTGCTCTCCCACCCATCTTTCCATCCTCCTCCTCTCACACCCATCTGTCCATCCTCCTTCTCTCACACCCATCTGTCCATCCACCTTCTCTCACACCAATCTGTCCATCCTCCTCTGCTGACACCCATCTGCCCATCATCCTTCTCTCTCATGCCCATTGTACATTCTCCTTCTCTCGCAGACTTCTGTCCATCTTCCTCTCTCACACCCATCTGTCCATCCTGCTCTGCTCACACCCATCTTTCCATCCTCCTGCTCTCACACCCATCTGTCCATCCTCCTCCTCTCACAGCCATCTGTCCATCCTCCTCCGCTCACACCCATCTGTCCATCCTCCTCCGCTCACACCCATCTGTCCATCCTCCTCCTCTCACATCCATCTGTCCATCCTTCTCTGCTCACAACCATCTGTCCTTTCTCCTCTGCTCACACCCATCTATTCTTCATGCTCCTCTCACACCCATCTGTCCATCATCCTTCTCTCACACCCATCTGTCCATCCTCCTCCACTGACACCCATCTGTCCATCATCCTTCTCTCTCATGCCCATCTGTACATCCTCCTCTCTCAGATTTCTGTCCATCCTCCTCTGTCAAACCCATCTATCCATCATCCTACTCTCACACCCATCTGCCCATCCTCCTCTGCTCAAACACATCTTTCCATCCTCCTGCTCTCATACCCATCTGTCCATCCTCCTCCGCTCACAACCATCTGTCCATCCTCCTCCTCTCACACCCATCTGTCCATCGTCCTTCTCTCACACCCATCTGTCCCTCCTCCTCCAATTACACCCATCTGTCCATCATCCTCCTCCCTCACCCATCTGTCCATCCTTCTTCGCTCACACCCGTATGTCCATCCCCTTAACACACTTGTCTTCCCATCCCCCTACTCTCACAGCTGTCTGTCCATCTGCCTACTCTCACACCTCTGTCCATCCTCCTTCTCCCTCACGCAATTGTCCATCTTTCACTTCTGACACCCTTTTGTCCATCCTCCTCCACTCACACCCATCTGTCCATCCTCCTCTGCTCACACCCATCTGTCCATCATCCTCCTCCCTCATCCATCTGTCCATCCTTCTTCGCTCACATCAATCTGTCCATCCCCCTAACACACTTGTCTGCCCATCCCCCTACTCTCACAGCTGTCTGTCCATCTGCCTAGTCTCACACCTCTGTCCATCCTCCTTCTCCCTCACCCAATTGTCCATCTTTCACTTCTCACACCCATCTGTCCATCCTCCTCTCACACCCATCTGTCCATCCTCCTTCTCCCTCAACCATCTGTCCATGATCTTTCTGTCACACCCATTTGTCTATCATCCTTCCCTCTCACACATCTGTCCATCTTCCACTTCTCTCACTCTCGCCTGTCCATCATCCTCTCACACCCATTTGTCCATATGTCTCCGCTCACACTCATCTGTCCATTCCCCTACTCTCTCACCCATCTGTCCATCCTCCTCCGCTCACAACCATCTGTTCATCCTCCTCCTCTCACACCCATCTCAATCCTCCTCCTCTCACAGCCTTCTGTCCTTCCTCCTTCTCCCTGACCAATGTCCATCATCCTCCTGCACCCATCTGTCCATCCTCCTTCTCTCACACCCATTTTTCCTTCATTCTCCTCTGACATCAATCTGTCCATCCTCCTCTCACACCCATCTGTCCATCCACCTTCTCTCACACCAATCTGTCCATCCTCCTCCGCTGACACCCATCTGCCCATCATCCTTCTCTCACACCCATCTGTCCATCCACCTTCTCTCACACCAATCTGTCCATCCTCCTCTGCTGACACCCATCTGCCCATCATCCTTCTCTCTCATGCCCATTGTACATCCTCCTTCTCTCGCAGACTTCTGTCCATCTTCCTCTCTCACACACATCTATCCATAATCCTTCTCTCACACCCATCTGTTCATCCTGCTCTGCTCACACCCATCTTTCCATCCTCCTGCTCTCACACCCATCTGTCCATCTTTCTCCTCTCACACCCATCTGTCCATCATCCTTCCCTCAGACCCATCTTTCCATCCTCCTGCTCTCCCACCCATCTTTCCATCCTCCTCCTCTCACACCCATCTGTCCATCCTCCTTCTCTCACACCCATCTGTCCATCCACCTTCTCTCACACCAATCTGTCCATCCTCCTCTGCTGACACCCATCTGCCCATCATCCTTCTCTCTCATGCCCATTGTACATTCTCCTTCTCTCGCAGACTTCTGTCCATCTTCCTCTCTCACACCCATCTGTCCATCCTCCTCCTCTCACAGCCATCTGTCCATCATCCTTCTCTCAGACCCAACTTTCCATCCTCCTGCTCTCACACCCATCTGTCCATCCTCCTCCTCTCACAGCCATCTGTCCATCCTCCTCCGCTCACACCCATCTGTCCATCATCCTCCGCTCACACCCATCTGTCCATCCTCCTCCGCTCACACCCATCTGTCCATCCTCCTCCGCTCACACCCATCTGTCCATCCTCCTCCTCTCACACCCATCTGTCCATCCTCCTCCGCTCACACCCATCTGTCCATCCTCCTCCTCTCACACCCATCTGTCCATCCTTCTCTGTTCACAACCATCTGTCCTTTCTCCTCTGCTCACACCCATCTATTCTTCATGCTCCTCTCACACCCATCTGTCCATCCTCCTCCACTGACACCCATCTGTCCATCATCCTTCTCTCTCATGCCCATCTGTACATCCTCCTCTCTCAGATTTCTGTCCATCCTCCTCTGTCAAACACATCTATCCATCATCCTACTCTCACACCCATCTGCCCATCCTCCTCTGCTCAAACACATCTTTCCATCCTCCTGCTCTCATACCCATCTGTCCATCCTCCTCCGCTCACAACCATCTGTCCATCCTCCTCCTCTCACACCCATCTGTCCATCGTCCTTCTCTCACACCCATCTGTCCCTCCTCCTCCAATCACACCCATCTGTCCATCATCCTCCTCCCTCACCCATCTGTCCATCCTTCTTCGCTCACACCCATATGTCCATCCCCTTAACACACTTGTCTTCCCATCCCCCTACTCTCACAGCTGTCTGTCCATCTGCCTACACTCACACCTCTGTCCATCCTCCTTCTCCCTCACGCAATTGTCCATCTTTCACTTCTGACACCCTTTTGTCCATCCTCCTCCACTCACACCCATCTGTCCATCCTCCTCTGCTCACACCCATCTGTCCATCATCCTCCTCCCTCATCCATCTGTCCATCCTTCTTCGCTCACACCAATCTGTCCATCCCCCTAACACACTTGTCTGCCCATCCCCCTACTCTCTCAGCTGTCTGTCCATCTGCCTAGTCTCACACCTCTGTCCATCCTCCTTCTCCCTCACCCAATTGTCCATCTTTCACTTCTCACACCCATCTGTCCATCCTGCTCACACACCCATCTTTCCATTCTTCTGCTCTCACACCCATCTGTCCATCCTCCTCTCACACCCATCTGTCCATCATCCATCTCTCACACACATCTGTCCATCCTCCTCCACTGACACCCATCTGCCCATTCTCCTCCACTCACAGCCATCTGTCCATCCTCCTCCTCTCACACCCATCTGTCCATCCTTCTCTGTTCACAACCATATGCCCATTCTCCTCCGCTCACAGCCATCTGTTCTTAATGCTCCTCTCACACCCATCTGTCCATCATCCTTCTCTCACACCCATCTGTCCATCCTCCTCCACTGACACCCATCTGACCATCATCCTTCTCTCTCTTGCCCATTGTACATGCTCCTTCTCTCTCAGACTTCTGTCCATCCTCCTCTCTCAAACCCATCTGTCCATCATCCTACTCTCACACCCATTTGCCCATCCTACTCTCTCACACCCATCTTTCCATCCTCCTGCTCTCACACCCATCCATCCAAACTCCTCCGCTCACACCCATCTGTCCATCCTCCTCCTGACACACCCATCTGTCCATCGTCCTTCCCTCACACCCATCTGTCCATCCTCCTCTGCTCACACATATCTGTCCATCATCCTCCTCCCTCACTCATCTATCCATCCTTCTTCACTCACACCCATCTGTCCATCCCCTTAACAAACTTGTCTGCCCATCCCCCTACTCTCACAGCTGTCTGTCCATCTTCCTACTCTCACACCTCTGTCCATCCTCCTTCTCCCTCACCCAATTGTCCATCTTTCACTTCTCACACCCATCTGTCCATCCCCCTACTCACACACTTGTCTGCCCATCCCCCTACTCTCAGTTTTCTGTCCATCCCCCTACTCTCACACCTCTGTCCATCCTCCTTCTCCCTCACCCAATTGTCCATCTTTCACTTCTCACACCCATTTGTCCTTCATACTTCTCTCACACCCATCTGTCCATCCTCCTCCACTCACACACATCTGTCCATCCTCCTCTCAAACCCGTCTGTCCATCCTCCTCCGCTCACACCCATCTGTCCATCCTCCTCTCACACCCATCTGTCCATCCTCCTCTGCTCACAGCCATCCGTTCTTCATGCTCCTCTCACACCCATCTGTCCATCATCCTTCTCTCTCATGTCCATCTGTACATCCTCCTTCTCTCTCAGTCTTCTGTCCATCCTCCTCTCTCAAACCCATCTGTCCATCATCCTACTCTCACACCCATCTGCCCATCCTCCTCTGCTCACACCCATCTTTCCATCCTCCTGCTCTCACACCCATCCGTCCATCCTTCTTCGCTCACACCAATCTGTACATCATCCTCCTCCCTCACCCATCTGTCCATCCTTCTTCGCTCACACCAATCTGTACATCCCCCTAACACACTTGTCTGCCCATCCCCCTACTCTCACAGCTGTCTGTCCATCCTCCTCTCACACCCATCTGTCCCTCCTCCTTCTCCCTCAACCATCTGTCCATGATCTTTCTGTCACACCCATCTGTCTGCCATCCTTCCCTCTCACACATCTGTCCATCCTCCACTTCTCTCACTCTCGCCTGTCCGTCATCCTCTCACACCCATTTGTCCATCTGTCTCCGCTCACACTCATCTGTCCATTCCCCTACTCTCTCTCCTGCCTGTCCATCCTCCTCTCACACCCATCCGTCCATCCTCCTCCGCTCACAACCATCTGTCCATCCTCCTCCGCACACACCCATCTGTCCATCCTCCTCTGCTCACACCCATCTGTCTATCCTCCTCCTCTCACAGCCATCTGTCCTTCCTCCTTCTCCCTGACCAATGTCCATCATCCTCCTGCACCCATCTGTCCATCCTCCTTCTCTCGCACCCATTTTTCCTTCATCCTCCTCTGACACCAATCTGTCCATCCACCTCTCACACCCATCTGTCCATCCTCCTTCTCTCACACCCATCTGTCCATCCACCTTCTCTCACACCAATCTGTCCATCCTCCTCTGCTTTTCACCCATCTGCCCATCATCCTTCTCTCTCATGCCCATTGTACATCCTCCTTCTCTCGCAGACTTCTGTCCATCTTCCTCTCTCACACACATCTATCCATAATCCTTCTCTCACACCCATCTGTCCATCTTGCTCTGCTCACACCCATCTTTCCATCCTCCTGCTCTCACACCCATCTGTCCATCCTCCTCCTCTCACAGCCATCTGTCCATCATCCTTCTCTCAGACCCAACTTTCCATCCTCCTGCTCTCACACCCATCTGTCCATCCTCCTCCTCTCACAGCCATCTGTCCATCCTCCTCCGCTCACACCCATCTGTCCATCCTCCTCCGCTCACACCCATCTGTCCATCCTCCTCCTCTCACACCCATCTGTCCATCCTTCTCTGCTCACAACCATCTGCCCTTTCTCCTCTGCTCACACCCATCTGTCCATCATCCTTCTCTCACACCCATCTGTCCATCCTCCTCCACTGACACACATCTGTCCATCCTTCTCTCTCATGCCCATCTGTACATCCTCCTCTCTCAGATTTCTGTCCATCCTCCTCTGTCAAACCCATCTATCCATCATCCTACTCTCACACCCATCTGCCCATCCTCCTCTGCTCAAACACATCTTTGCATCCTCCTGCTCTCATACCCATCTGTCCATCCTCCTCCGCTCACAACCATCTGTCCATCCTCCTCCTCTCACACCCATCTGTCCATCGTCCTTCTCTCACACCCATCTGTCCCTCCTCCTCCAATTACACCCATCTGTCCATCATCCATCTCTCACACACATCTGTCCATCCTCCTCCACTGACACCCATCTGCCCATTCTCCTCCACTCACAGCCATCTGTCCATCCTCCTCCTCTCACACCCATCTGTCCATCCTTCTCTGTTCACAACCATATGCCCATTCTCCTCCGCTCACAGCCATCTGTTCTTCATGCTCCTCTCACACCCATCTGTCCATCATCCTTCTCTCACACCCATCTGTCCATCCTCCGCCACTGACACCCATCTGACCATCATCCTTCTCTCTCTTGCCCATTGTACATGCTCCTTCTCTCTCAGACTTCTGTCCATCCTCCTCTCTCAAACCCATCTGTCCATCATCCTACTCTCACACCCATTTGCCCATCCTACTCTCTCACACCCATCTTTCCATCCTCCTGCTCTCACACCCATCCATCCAAACTCCTCCGCTCACACCCATCTGTCAATCCTCCTCCTGACACACCCATCTGTCCATCGTCCTTCCCTCACACCCATCTGTCCATCCTCCTCTGCTCACACATATCTGTCCATCATCCTCCTCCCTCACTCATCTATCCATCCTTCTTCACTCACACCCATCTGTCCATCCCCTTAACACACTTGTCTGCCCATCCCCCTACTCTCACAGCTGTCTGTCCATCTTCCTACTCTCACACCTCTGTCCATCCTCCTTCTCCCTCACCCAATTGTCCATCTTTCACTTCTCACACCCATCTGTCCATCCCCCTACTCACACACTTGTCTGCCCATCCCCCTACTCTCAGTTTTCTGTCCATCCCCCTACTCTCACACCTCTGTCCATCCTCCTTCTCCCTCACCCAATTGTCCATCTTTCACTTCTCACACCCATCTGTCCTTCATACTTCTCTCACACCCATCTGTCCATCCTCCTCCACTCACACCCATCTGTCCATCCTCCTCTCACACCCATCTGTCCATCATCCTTCTCTCTCATGTCCATCTGTACATCCTCCTTCTCTCTCAGTCTTCTGTCCATCCTCCTCTCTCAAACCCATCTGTCCATCATCCTACTCTCACACCCATCTGCCCATCCTCCTCCACTCACACCCATCTGTCCATCCTTCTTCGCTCACACCAATCTGTACATCATCCTCCTCCCTCACCCATCTGTCCATCCTTCTTCGCTCACACCAATCTGTACATCCTCCTCCAATTACACCCATCTGTCCATCATCCTCCTCCCTCACCCATCTGTCCATCCTTCTTCGCTCACACCCATATGTCCATCCCCTTAACACACTTGTCTTCCCATCCCCCTACTCTCACAGCTGTCTGTCCATCTGCCTACTCTCACACCTCTGTCCATCCTCCTTCTCCCTCACGCAATTGTCCATCTTTCACTTCTGACACCCTTTTGTCCATCCTCCTCCACTCACACCCATCTGTCCATCCTCCTCTGCTCACACCCATCTGTCCATCATCCTCCTCCCTCATCCATCTGTCCATCCTTCTTCACTCACACCAATCTGTCCATCCCCCTAACACACTTGTCTGCCCATCCCCCTACTCTCACAGCTGTCTGTCCATCTGCCTAGTCTCACACCTCTGTCCATCCTCCTTCTCCCTCACCCAATTGTCCATCTTTCACTTCTCACACCCATCTGTCCATCCTCCTCTCACACCCATCTGTCCATCCTCCTTCTCCCTCAACCATCTGTCCATGATCTTTCTGTCACACCCATCTGTCTATCATCCTTCCCTCTCACACATCTGTCCATACTCCACTTCTCTCACTCTCGCCTGTCCATCATCCTCTCACACCCATTTGTCCATATGTCTCCGCTCACACTCATCTGTCCATTCCCCAACTCTCTCACCTGTCTGTCCATCCTCCTCTCACACCCATCTGTCCATCCTCCTCCGCTCACAACCATCTGTTCATCCTCCTCCTCTCTCACCCATCTCAATCCTCCTCCTCTCACAGCCTTCTGTCCTTCCTCCTTCTCCGACCAATGTCCATCATCCTCCTGCACCCATCTGTCCGTCCTCCTTCTCTCACACCCATCTGTCCATCCACCTTCTCTCACACCAATCTGTCCATCCACCTCTGCTGACACCCATCTGCCCATCATCCTTCTCTCTCATGCCCATTGTACATCCTCCTTCTCTCGCAGACTTCTGTCCATCTTCCTCTCTCACACCCATCTGTCCATCCTGCTCTCACACCCATCTGTCCATCCTCCTCCTCTCACACCCATCTGTCCATCTTTCTCCTCTCACACCCATCTGTCCATCATCCTTCCCTCAGACCCATCTTTCCATCCTCCTGCTCTCCCACCCATCTGTCCATCCTCCTCCTCACAGACATCTGTCCATCCTCCTTCTCCCTCACCCAATTGTCCATCTTTCACTTCTCACACCCATCTGTCCATCCCCCTACTCACACACTTGTCTGCCCATCCCCCTACTCTCAGTTTTCTGTCCATCCCCCTACTCTCACACCTCTGTCCATCCTCCTTCTCCCTCACCCAATTGTCCATCTTTCACTTCTCACACCCATCTGTCCATCCTCCTCTCACACCCATCTGTCCATCCTCCTCCACTCACACACATCTGTCCATCCTCCTCTCACACCCATCTGTCCATCCTCCTCTGCTCACAGCCATCCGTTCTTCATGCTCCTCTCACACCCAGCTGTCCATCATCCTTCTCTCTCATGTCCATCTGTACATCCTCCTTCTCTCTCAGTCTTCTGTCCATCCTCCTCTCTCAAACCCATCTGTCCATCATCCTACTCTCACACCCATCTTTCCATCCTCCTCTGCTCACACCCATCTGTCCATCATCCTCCTCCCTCACTCATCTGTCCATCCTTCTTCGCTCACACCAATCTGTACATCATCCTCCTCCCTCACCCATCTGTCCATTCTTCTTCGCTCACACCAATCTGTACATCCCCCTAACACACTTGTCTGCCCATCCCCCTACTCTCACAGCTGTCTGTCCATCCTCCTCTCACACCCATCTGTCCCTCCTCCTTCTCCCTCAACCATCTGTCCATGATCTTTCTGTCACACCCATCTGTCTGTCATCCTTCCCTCTCACACATCTGTCCATCCTCCACTTCTCTCACTCTCGCCTGTCCATCATCCTCTCACACCCATTTGTCCATCTGTCTCCGCTCACACTCATCTGTCCATTCCCCTACTCTCTCTCCTGCCTGTCCATCCTCCTCTCACACCCATCCGTCCATCCTCCTCCGCCCACACCCATCTGACCATCCTCCTCTGCTCACACCCATCTGTCCATCATCCTCCTCCCTCACCCATCTGTCCTTCCTCCTTCTCCCTGACCAATGTCCATCATCCTCCTGCACCCATCTGTCCATCCTCCTTCTCTCGCACCCATTTTTCCTTCATCCTCCTCTGACACCAATCTGTCCATCCACCTCTCACACCCATCTGTCCATCCTCCTTCTCTCACACCCATCTGTCCATCCACCTTCTCTCACACCAATCTGTCCATCCTCCTCTGCTGACACCCATCTGCCCATCATCCTTCTCTCTCATGCCCATTGTACATCCTCCTTCTCTCGCAGACTTCTGTCCATCTTCCTCTCTCACACACATCTATCCATAATCCTTCTCTCACACCCATCTGTCCATCCTGCTCTGCTCACAGCCATCTGTCCATCCTCCTCCGCTCACACCCATCTGTCCATCCTCCTCCGCTCACACCCATCTGTCCATCCTCCTCCTCTCACACCCATCTGTCCATCATCCTTCCCTCAGACCCATCTTTCCATCCTCCTGCTCTCCCACCCATCTGTCCATCCTCCTCTCACAGACATCTGTCCATCCTCCTTCTCCCTCACCCAATTGTCCATCTTTCACTTCTCACACCCATCTGTCCATCCCCCTACTCACACACTTGTCTGCCCATCCCCCTACTCTCAGTTTTCTGTCCATCCCCCTACTCTCACACCTCTGTCCATCCTCATTCTCCCTCACCCAATTGTCCATCTTTCACTTCTCACACCCATCTGTCCATCCTCCTCCACTCACACACATCTGTCCATCCTCCTCTCAAACCCGTCTGTCCATCCTCCTCCGCTCACACCCATCTGTCCATCCTCCTCTCACACCCATCTGTCCATCCTCCTCTGCTCACAGCCATCCGTTCTTCATGCTCCTCTCACACCCATCTGTCCATCATCCTTCTCTCTCATGTCCATCTGTACATCCTCCTTCTCTCTCAGTCTTCTGTCCATCCTCCTCTCTCAAACCCATCTGTCCATCATCCTACTCTCACACCCATCTGCCCATCCTCCTCTGCTCACACCCATCTTTCCATCCTCCTGCTCTCACACCCATCCGTCCATCCTCCTCCACCCACACCCATCTGTCCATCCTCCTCTGCTCACACCCATCTGTCCATCATCCTCCTCCCTCACTCATCTGTCCATCCTTCTTCGCTCACACCAATCTGTACATCATCCTCCTCCCTCACCCATCTGTCCATCCTTCTTCGCTCACACCAATCTGTACATCCCACTAACACACTTGTCTGCCCATCCCCCTACTCTCACAGCTGTCTGTCCATCCTCCTCTCACACCCATCTGTCCCTCCTCCTTCTCCCTCAACCATCTGTCCATGATCTTTCTGTCACACCCATCTGTCTGTCATCCTTCCCTCTCACACATCTGTCCATCCTCCACTTCTCTCACTCTCGCCTGTCCATCATCCTCTCACACCCATTTGTCCATCTGTCTCCGCTCACACTCATCTGTCCATTCCCCTACTCTCTCTCCTGCCTGTCCATCCTCCTCTCACACCCATCTGTCCATCCTCCTCCTCTCACACCCATCTGTCCATCCTCCTCCGCCCACACCCATCTGTCCATCCTCCTCCTCTCACACCCATCTGTCCATCCTCCTCCGCCCACACCCATCTGTCCATCCTCCTCTGCTCACACCCATCTGCCCATCATCCTCCTCCCTCACCCATCTGTCCATCCTCCTCTGCTCACACCCATCTGTCCATCATCCTCCTCCCTCACCCATCTGTCCATCCTCCTCTGCTCACACCCATCTGTCTATCCTCCTCCTCTCACAGCCATCTGTCCTTCCTCCTTCTCCCTGACCAATGTCCATCATCCTCCTGCACCCATCTGTCCATCCTCCTTCTCTCGCACCCATTTTTCCTTCATCCTCCTCTGACACCAATCTGTCCATCCACCTCTCACACCCATCTGTCCATCCTCCTTCTCTCACACCCATCTGTCCATCCACCTTCTCTCACACCAATCTGTCCATCCTCCTCTGCTGACACCCATCTGCCCATCATCCTTCTCTCTCATGCCCATTGTACATCCTCCTTCTCTCGCAGACTTCTGTCCATCTTCCTCTCTCACACACATCTATCCATAATCCTTCTCTCACACCCATCTGTCCATCCTGCTCTGCTCACACCCATCTTTCCATCCTCCTGCTCTCACACCCATCTGTCCATCCTCCTCCTCTCACAGACATCTGTCCATCATCCTTCTCTCAGACCCAACTTTCCATCCTCCTGCTCTCACACCCATCTGTCCATCCTCCTCCTCTCACAGCCATCTGTCCATCCTCCTCCGCTTACACCCATCTGTCCATCCTCCTCCACTCACACCCATCTGTCCATCCTCCTCCTCTCACACCCATCTGTCCATCCTTCTCTGCTCACAACCATCTGTCCTTTCTCCTCTGCTCACACCCATCTATTCTTCATGCTCCTCTCACACCCATCTGTCCATCCTCCTCCACTGACACCCATCTGTCCATCATCCTTCTCTCTCATGCCCATCTGTACATCCTCCTCTCTCAGATTTCTGTCCATCCTCCTCTGTCAAACCCATCTATCCATCATCCTACTCTCACACCCATCTGCCCATCCTCCTCTGCTCAAACACATCTTTCCATCCTCCTGCTCTCATACCCATCTGTCCATCCTCCTCCACTCACAACCATCTGTCCATCCTCCTCCTCTCACACCCATCTGTCCATCGTCCTTCTCTCACACCCATCTGTCCATCCTTCTTCGCTCACACCCATATGTCCATCCCCTTAACACACTTGTCTTCCCATCCCCCTACTCTCACAGCTGTCTGTCCATCTGCCTACTCTCACACCTCTGTCCATCCTCCTTCTCCCTCACGCAATTGTCCATCTTTCACTTCTGACACCCTTTTGTCCATCCTCCTCCACTCACACCCATCTGTCCATCCTCCTCTGCTCACACCCATCTGTCCATCATCCTCCTCCCTCATCCATCTGTCCATCCTTCTTCGCTCACATCAATCTGTCCATCCCCCTAACACACTTGTCTGCCCATCCCCCTACTCTCACAGCTGTCTGTCCATCTGCCTAGTCTCACACCTCTGTCCATCCTCCTTCTCCCTCACCCAATTGTCCATCTTTCACTTCTCACACCCATCTGTCCATCCTCCTCTCACACCCATCTGTCCATCCTCCTTCTCCCTCAACCATCTGTCCATGATCTTTCTGTCACACCCATCTGTCTATCATCCTTCCCTCTCACACATCTGTCCATCTTCCACTTCTCTCACTCTCGCCTGTCCATCATCCTCTCACACCCATTTGTCCATATGTCTCCGCTCACACTCATCTGTCCATTCCCCTACTCTCTCACCCATCTGTCCATCCTCCTCCGCTCACAACCATCTGTTCATCCTCCTCCTCTCACACCCATCTCAATCCTCCTCCTCTCACAGCCTTCTGTCCTTCCTCCTTCTCCCTGACCAATGTCCATCATCCTCCTGCACCCATCTGTCCATCCTCCTTCTCTCACACCCATTTTTCCTTCATTCTCCTCTGACATCAATCTGTCCATCCTCCTCTCACACCCATCTGTCCATCCACCTTCTCTCACACCAATCTGTCCATCCTCCTCCGCTGACACCCATCTGCCCATCATCCTTCTCTCACACCCATCTGTCCATCCACCTTCTCTCACACCAATCTGTCCATCCTCCTCTGCTGACACCCATCTGCCCATCATCCTTCTCTCTCATGCCCATTGTACATCCTCCTTCTCTCGCAGACTTCTGTCCATCTTCCTCTCTCACACACATCTATCCATAATCCTTCTCTCACACCCATCTGTCCATCCTGCTCTGCTCACACCCATCTTTCCATCCTCCTGCTCTCACACCCATCTGTCCATCCTCCTCCTCTCACACCCATCTGTCCATCCTCCTCCTCTCACAGACATCTGTCCATCCTCCTCCTCTCACACCCATCTGTCCATCTTTCTCCTCTCACACCCATCTGTCCATCATCCTTCCCTCAGACCCATCTTTCCATCCTCCTGCTCTCCCACCCATCTTTCCATCCTCCTCCTCTCACACCCATCTGTTCATCCTCCTCCTCTCACACACATCTGTCCATCCTCCTCCGCTCACACCCATCTGTCACTCCTCCTCCTCTCACACCCATCTGTCAATCCTCCTCCTCTCACACCCATCTGTCCATCCTCCTTCCCCCTGACCCATCTGTCCATTATCCTCCTACACCCTTCTGTCCATCCTCCTTCTCCCTCACCCATCTGTCCATCATCATTTTCCCTCACCCATCTGTCCATCCTCCTTCTCTCACACCCATCTGTCCATCCTCCTTGTCACACTCCCATCTGTCCAGCATCCCTCTCTCACACATCTGTCTGTTATTCTTCTCTCTCACCCATCTGTCCATCACCCTCTTCTTTCACTTGCATCTGTCCAGCATCCCTCTCACACTCATCTGTCCTTCCTCCTTCTCTCACACCCATCTGTCCATCATCCTTCTCCCTCTCCACTCTGTCCATCCTCCTTCTCTCACATCCATCTGTCCATCCTCCTACTCTCACACCCATCTGTCCATCCCCCTTCTCCCTCACCCATCTGTCGATCCTCTGCCTCTCTCACCCATCTGTCCATCCTCCTTGTCACACTCCCATCTTTCCAGCATCCCTCTCACACACATCTCTATGTTATCCTTCCCTCTCACCCATCTGTCCATCACCCCCTTCTCTCACTTGCATCTGTCCATGATCCTTCTCTCACGCCCATCTGTCCGTCATCCTTCCCTCTCACACATCTGTCCATCCTCCACTTCTCTCACTCTCATCTGTCCATCATCATCCTCTCACACCCATCTTCCATCATCCTATCACTCCCATCTGACCACTATCCTCCTCTCACTTTTCATCATCCACTCACACACCTGTCCATAACCTTTCCCTCTCACCCGTCTGTCCATCATCCCTCTCTCCCTCACCCATCTGTCCATCTTCCTTCACCCTCACCCATAAGTCCATCCTCTTCCTCTCACACCCATCTGTCCATCATCGTTCTCTCTCACGCCCATCTGTCCATCCTCCTTCTCTCTCAGACATCTGTCCATCATCCACTCACATCGTTTTCCATCATATTTCCCTCTCACCCATCTGTCCATCCTGGTTTTTTCACTCCCACCTGTCCATGATCCTTCTCTCACACCTATCTGTCCGTCATCCTTTCCTCTCACCCATCTGTCCATCATCCTTCACTCTCATACCCATATTTCTATCATCACTTTCTCACACCCATCCATCCATTAACCTCACACCCATGTGTCGTTTATCCCTCTCACACCCATCTCTCCATCATCCTCTTCTCTCACACTCATCTGTCCAACATCCTTCTCTCACATACATCTGTCCACAATCCTTGCCTCTCAACCAACTGTCCATCATCATTCTCTCACACTCCCAACTGTCCATCATCCCTCTCTCGCACACCTGTCCGTCGTCCTTCTCGCGCAGACCTGTTCGTCGTCATCCTCGCGCAGACCTCTCCGTCGTCCCTCTCGCACATCCACCTTTCCATCATCCTTCTCTCACATGCGCACTGTTTCCCAGTCACACATCCACCTTGAGGCACTTTACAGTTGAACATGTGCATTTAGGATTTGAGAGGGAACTGAAGCAACCCCAGAGAACCCCTGTGGTCTTGGGCTGAAAGTATAAACTGCACCCAAGGTCAGAATTGAGGTGTTGCTGGGTACCTGTTCTAAATTATAAACAGCACCCATGGTCTGGTTTCCTGTTCTAACTGGATACCTGTTCTAAAATGTAAACAGATCTGAAGGTTAGGGTCAAGGTGATGTTGGGTACCTGTTCTAACTGCTGCAACCCTGTGCTGCCTGCTTTACCTGTGTGATATCCTGGGGTACCAATGGAGGAGATTTATTATGAATTTTGTATCTTCTTTTACAGCAGAGCCAACTGAACATCCTGCACCCAGTGCAGGTTAGTCAGATTTTGTATGTTGTTGGATTTGAGAATATTGTGATTTCTCAGTATACTCTGCAGTTCGCATCTATTTTCTCCTACACTGGCTGAGGTGCTAATAAAGATTTGCTTATACAGGCCATTTTGTGAAGGAGGGTTTAAGTTATATTGGCAGAGGTTAGAAATCTAATGTACCAATGATGCAGATGGGAGGTTGGAAGTTGAGTCAGAATTAAATGGGAATCTGCAACCAGGTCAGACAGTGGAGGGATTGTGGGGCAGACAGGTGTCATGATCAGTAATTCCATAAGTAATACAGGCAGAAGAAACATAGACATGATGGGGCAGGCAGGTTGAAATGCATCTATTTTAAAGCACATTGTAGTAAGGGTAAGAGATATGAACTCAGAGCATACATCAGTCTCATAGTATCAGTATTCATATCATAGAGTCATAGAAAATCTACAACACAGGTACAGGCGCTTTGGCTCATCTAGTCTGTGCTGAACTACTTAAACCACCTACTCCCATCGATCTGCACCCGGACCATAGCCCTCCATACCCCTCTCATTCATGTACCGATACAAACTTATCTTAAAAGCTGCAATCAAAATCACACCCACCACTTGTGCTGGCAGCTTGTTCCACATTCTCATCACCCTCTGAGTGAAGAAGTATCCCCTGATGTTCCCCTTAAATTTCTCACCTTTCACCCTTAACCCATGACCTCTAGTTGTAGTCTCATGCAACCTCAGTGGAAAAAGTGCTTGCATTTATCCTATCTATATCCCACATTATAGACCTCCAATCTCAACTCAGTCTTCTATGTTCCAAGGAATAATGTCCTACCCTATTCACTCTTTCCTTATAACTCAGATCTTCCAGTCCCAGCAACATCCTTGTAAATTTTCTCTGTACTCTTGATTTACTTACTTCCTGTAGGTAGGTGACCAAGCCTGCGCACTAGGCCTCACTAACATCATATACAACTTCAACATAACATCCCACCTCCTGTACTTAATACTTTGAATTATAAAGGTACTTCTCAGCCCAGTTTTGCATCCTATCAATGTCCCACTGTAACCTCTGACAGCCCTACTACCCCTGATCAGTCCACGTCTATCCAAATACTCATGTATCTGATCCCTTAGAATACCTTTCAATAACTTTCTAGCTATGGATATCAGGCTCACCAGCCTATAATTGCTTGATTTATATTTAGATCCTTCCTTAAACAACGGACCAAATTTGCTATCTGCCCATCATCCGGTACCTCATCTGTCCCTAAGGATGATTTAGCTGTCTGTGCTCGGGCCCTTGCAATTTCTGCACTTTCTTCCCACAGGGTCTGAGGGAATGCCCTGTTAGGTTCTGAAGTTTTATTCACCATAATTTGCCTTAAGACAGCAAACGCTTCCCCCTCAGTAATCAGTATAGGGTCTATGACATTGCTGTTCTATTGCCTCACTTTTATAGACTCTCTCTCCTGAGTAAATACAGATGCAAAAAAAAATTAAATCTTCCCCATCTCTTTTGGCTCTGTCATGGATTATCATTTTGATTTTCCAGAGGCCAAATTTTGTCCTTTGCAGTCCTTTTGCTCTTAGCATACCTGTAAGATCCCTTAGGATTCTTGTTCACCTTGTCTTCTTCATTCTTTTAGCCTCCTGATTTCTTTCCTAAGTGTTCTCTTGCATTCTTACCTGCCTATACCTGTATCTCATTTTGCTTTTCTTAACCGGGGCCTCAATATCTCTTGACAACCAAGGTTTTCTAATCCTGTTATCTTTACCTCTTATTCTGACATTCTCAAAATTTCACTTTTGAAGGTCCCCCACTTACCAAGCATACTTTTGCCAGAAAACAACCTGCCCCAATCTATTCAGAAACAAGTGTAAATCTACAGGTTCCGGAAATCTAAGCAACACGCAAAATGCTGGAGGAACTCATCAGGTCATCTTCAAGCATCCCGATTTGGACCCTCTGAGGACCCCAGTCCTGCTGAAGGGTCTTAGCCCAAAACATTGACTGTACTCTTTTCCTAGATGCTGACTGCCTGCTGAGTTCCTCCAGCATTTTGGGTGTATTGCTGGTCCCAATCCACTTGCCAGATCTTTTCTGATAACATCAAAATTGGCCTTTGACCAATTTAGAATCTCATCTGAGAACCAGGTTCTGTGGTATCTGTGGAAATCTCTACCACAGACTGCAATGGAGGCCAAGTCCATGGATATACTTAAAGCAGAAATTGATAGTTTCCTGATTGATCAGGGCATCAAAAGATATGGAGAGAAGGCAGGTGTATGGGGTTGAATGGGATCTGAGATCAACCATGATGAGCTGTGAAGCAGTCTCAATGGGCTAAGTGGCCTAATTCTGTTGCTATGTGCTATGGACCAGACCTATCCGTTTCCATAATTACCTTGGAACTAATGACATTATGATCACTAGATGCAACGTGTTCCCTATACAAATTCTGTCACCTGTCCTCTCTCATTCCCTAATAGCAGATCAAGTGTTGCACACTATTGCATTGGGACCTCTACGTACTATTAGGGAAACATTTTGGAAAACTTTTGATAAACTCTATCCCATCTAGTTCATTTACAGTATGGGAGTCCCAGTCAATATGTGTAAAGTTAAAATCACCTACTAGCACATCCTTATGTCTCTTGCAACAGTCTGCGATCTCTCTACAAATTTGCTCCTCTAGGTCTGAAGATTTCCAGTCTGACCTGACTGAGAGCACTGCAGTGACATTTTCCCTGACTAGTAATGCCACTCCTCCCCTTTAATTCCTCTCACTCCGTCACGTCTAAAACAATGGAACTCTAGAATACTGAGCAGCCAGTCCTGCCGCTCCTGCAATCAAGTCTGAATAATTGCTACAATATCATAATTCCATGTGTTGATCCATGCCCTGAGCTCATCTGCCTTTCCTACAATACTTCTTGCATTGAAATATATGCAACTCAGAACATCAGCCTATTGATTCCCGACTTTGTATCAAGTCTTAACAACACCTGTATCCACAACCACCTGATTATTTGTCTGGCACTCTGGTTCCCAGCAACTCCAGTTTACACCTCCCCCCACCCCCACATGCAGTACTAACAAGCCTTCCTGCTATGATATTAGTCCTTCTCCAGTTTAGGTGCAAACTGTCTCTTCCTTATAGGTCCCCCCTTCTCTGGAAGTGAGACCATTAATCCAAAAATCTGAAGCTCTCCCTCCTAAACCAATTCCTTAATCATGTGTTAAGTTTTATGGTCTTCCTATTTCTGGCCTCACTAGTACATTTAACAGGTAGCAGTCCTGAGATCACAATCCTGGAGGTCCTGTCCTTTACCTTAGCACCTAACTCCCCATACTCACCTTGTCTCTCTTCCTACCTATGTGAACTGAATGTTACTAAAGCACAGGTAGAAGGAAGTATGGCTTCATTTCTGTTCCACAACTGAAGTGCTGAGCCCTGTCCTAGTATCCCCAGTTCAGGAAGGATATACCTTTATCTTGGTTCTGAAGGTCAGGAAGGGAAGGTTCACCAGTCCAATTCATCACCAGAATAGTTGTACAAGGTGGACAATAAGAACATGACTGCAATTTTTACAAAGCGCTAAGATGAGTTGAACTATTAATAATTTTGGATGCGTTTGATGTGGATTCTGTCAGGAAGTTCCCCATTGTGGGAGAGCCTGAAATTGGCAAATTCCCAGGCTTATTCATGTTGGACTCAGATAGGGGAAAATTTTGCACCATTAATTAGTGTTCATTTTAAGAGACCTGATAAAATTTATAGCGGAGACTAAATTACTGTATCTACAGAAAAGATGTGAACAAAATTGAAAAAGTACAAAGAAAATTAACAAGGATATTGCCAGGGCTGGAAGACCTGTGTTGTCAGGAAAGATTGAGGTATACAAAATTATGAGGGATATAGATGGAATAAATGCAAGCAAGCTTTTTCACTGAGGTTGGATAAGACTAGAACTAGAGGTCATGGGTTAAGTGCGAAACGGGAACATGAGGGAAAATTTCTTCACTCTGAAGGTTGTAAGAGTATGGAAAAAGCTGTCAGCACAAGTGGTGGATGTAATTTCAATTTCAGCGTTAACAAGAAGTTTGGTAGATGGATGGGGGAGAAATGGAGGACTATGTCCGGGTGCAGATCGATGGGACTAGGCAGTTTAAATGGCTCAGCATTGACTAGATGGGCTGAAGGGCCTGTTTCTGTGCTCTAATTTTCTACGACTCTATGATTCTTTTTCCTTCCAGATGCGCAGACACATTTGTCTATTCCAGTGCTTTTAACTTAGAGCCAGTTAATAAATTTCCTCTTTATCCAAGGTGTAGTGTGCTGTGAGGAGTTTATGAAGTGTGACATGTATAGTGATTTCTGAATCTTCTTTTGCGATAAAACCTGTTGAATACCCTGAACACAGTAAAGGTCAGTCAAAACCTGTATGTCCTTGGTTTTGTGACCATTGTGATTTCTCCCTTTGCCCCTGGGTCTCAAGTGACTGAAGAGCTCATGAAGAATTGCTTGTCTAGTTAATGTGTCCCCTTCTCAAGTAGTTCCTTGGGACCGAAGAATGAAAGCGGGACCACAGTCTCTGTATGGCGAAGTGTGGACGTGCCTTCAGTGGGTGGACTGGAAGGTTCAGTGTTCCTTTCATACATCGTCTGATCCTGGAGCCCCCCGATAATGTTTGCTGGCACAAGACACAACAACATTCTCCTTCCCTCTACAACGTATTGACGTGTTGTGGAAGTCAGTGCTGCTGTTTTTGATCTGCAGTGGCTGCAGTTTAAACCTGACCTCCGATGTACTCAATGTGGAGTAACCATCTTCTCCTCATGATTGTGTGTGATTCCTCTGAGTCCTCCAGTTTCCCTTCACATCTTAAAGAGTTACTACTTGGTAGTTTAACAGGCAGCTGAGAGTGCAACTAGATGGGAGGTGAATTATGAGGGAGTTGGTAATCCTGACTGACAGTACATGTGAGAATGAACGTGATGGGTCTATACAATATATATAAAATACACTTTCCACCCTTTCGGCACTAATCCTCATTTCACCATCAAACCCACAGATGGTGAGGGGGTGCTGTAATGGTCTGGTGGACTGATTGTTCTTTGCTGAGGCCAGGCGATGACTGTCTGCCACCTCCTCTTACTTACCCCACAAACAAGCACCAGGCCATTGTCTCCCATACCATCACCAACCTTATTAACTCTGGGAATCTCTCATCCACTGCCACCAACCTCATAGTTCACTAACCCACACCTCCAGTTTCTACCTCCTGCTCAAGAACCACAAACCTGCCTGTCCAGGTAGACCCATTTTTTTCTGCTTGTTCCTGCCCCACTGAACTTGTATCTGCATACCTTGACTCAGTTTTAACCCCCTGGTCCAGTTCCTTCCAACCTACATCCATGACACTTCATGCTCTTGATCTTTTCAATGATTTCATGTTCCCTGGCCCCGAGCATCTTATTTTCCCCATGGATGGAGTTGTCCCTATACACCTCCATCCCCCACGAAGCTCTCTGTTTCTTTCTGGACAGCAGATCCACACAGTTCCCCTCTGTGACCACTCTCTTCTGTCTGGCAGAACCTGTCCTCACTCTCAATAATTTCTCCTTCAGCTCCTCGCACTTCAAACAGAAGGTGTAGCCATGGGCACTTGCATTGGTCCCAGCTATGCAAGCCTGTTTGTCGGCTACATGGAACAGTCTATGTTCCAAGCCTATACCAGTCACTCCCCAACTTTTCCTACACAATATCGTTGACTACTTTGGTGCTGCTTCCTGCACCCATGCCGGGCTTGTCAACTTCATCAACTTTGCCTCCAGCTTTCACCCTGCTCTCAAATTTAGCTGGCCATTTCAAACATATCCTTCCCCTTTCACAATCTCTCTGCCTTTATCTCTGGAGACAGCTTATTCACTGATCTCTGTTGTAAACCTACTGACTCTCACAGCTACCTGGACTATACCTCTTCCCACCCTGTTTCTTGTAAAAATGCCATCTACTTTTCTTAATTCCTCTGTCTCTGCTGCATTTGCTCTCAGAATGAGGCTTTTCAGTCCAGAACTAAAGAGATGCTCTCCTTCTTCAAAGAAAGTGCTGCCCTTCCTCCACCATCAACACCACCCTCAATCACCTCTTCTATTTTGAACACATCTGCCATCATCTCATCCTCCTGCCACCCCTCCAGAGATCAGGTTCCTCTTGTCCTCAAATACCACCCCACCAACCTCTGCATCCAACACATAATTTATCCATAACTTCCGCCATCTCCAATGGGATCCAACCACCAAGCATGTCTTTCTCTTCCCCTTTCCTCCCAACTTTCTGCTTTCCACAGGGAAAGCACCTGTCTCCCTTGTCCATTCGTCCCTCCCCACTAATCTCCCTCCTGGCACTTATCCTTGCAAGCGGAACAAATGCTACACCTGCCCCTACACCTCCTCCCTTGCTACCATTCAGGGCCCTAAGCAATCCTTCCAGGTGAGGCAAAACTTCACCTGTGAGTCTGTTGGGGTTATATACTGCGTCCAATGCTCCTGGTGTGACCTCCTGTATATCGATGAGAACCAATGTAGATTGGGAGTCCGCTTCATCGAGCACCTATGTTCCATCTGCAAGAAAAAGCTGGATCTCCCAGTGGCCTTCCATTTTAATTCCACTTCCCATTCCCATTCTGATATGTCCATTCATGGTCTCCTCCACTAGTAACCTGAAGGTCACTGGTTCGAACCTCAGCTGAGGCAGCGTGTTTGTGTCCTTGAGCAAGGCACTTAACAACACATTGCTCTGCGATGTCACCGGAGCCAAGCTGCTTGGGTCCTAGTGCCCTTCCCTTGGATAACATCGGTGGCGTGGAGAGGGGAAGGCCTGCAGCTTGAGCAACTGCCGGTCTCCCATGCAACCCTGCCCAGGCCTGCGCCCTGGAAACCTTCCAAGGCACAAATCCATGGTCTCTCGGGACCGACAGATGCCACCAACCACTGTCATGATGAGGCAACACTCAGGTTGGAGAAGCAATCCCTTATATTCTTTCTGGGTAGCCTCCAACCTGATGGCATGAACATTGATTTCTCGAATTTCTGTAATGTCCACCCCCCCACCCACTCTCCTTCCCCATTCCCCATTCCAATTACCCTCTCTCACCTTATCTCCTAACCTGCCCATCATCTCCCTCTGGTGCTCCCCTCCCTTCCCTTTCTTCCATTGCCTTCTGTCCTCTATTATCAGTTGCCCCCTTCTCCATCCCTTTACCTTTTTCGCCAATCGACTTCCCAGCTCTTTACTTCACCTCTCCCCCTTCCTGGTTTCACTATCACCTTGTGCTTCTCCCTCCCCTCCCCCCACCTTCTTACCCTGACTCCTCATCATCTTTTCTCCAGTTCTGATGAAGGGTCTTGGCCCGAAACTTCGACTGTTCTCTTTTCCATAGATGCTGCCTGGCCTGCTGAGTTCCTCCAGCATTTTGTGTGTGTTGCTTGGATTTCCAGCATCGGCAGATTTTCTCTTGTCTGTCATTTTCCTCTTAGATTCTTTTATCTCTCACCTACTGTAGGGATAAGTTACAACTGCCAAATAAACTGTCAGGTTGAGTGATATCCAACTTCCCCTTTTACAGATGTCATTGTCACTGATCCAGTACCTTTATTTGCAGCCACTTGATCTCTGTCTCTCATCTGTTTGTACAAAGCTGAAGTAGTGTTGGTGTGGCTGCATCTGGAAGAGTTTGTAGACATCTTAGACATGGTGGAAATCTTAAGCAGCACTTAAAACGCTGGAGGAACTCAGCAGGCCAGGCAGCATCTATGGAGGGAGTGTTTGAAGTGCTGTGTAATCAGTCAGTGATACTTGTCTGATCCATAGCTCCATGCAGAAGTTTATAGGAGCTGAGTTCATCTCAGCACAGTTAGTCAGCTGGAGTGTTATGGAAAAAAAAGACTGGAGAGTGGAAGGTGGTGTTGTTCTGAGATTAGATGATACAATTCTTAATACGCTCGGCAGAGGATGGTGCTTAGAGAAGCTGTGCTGGAGGGGATGGTCGGAAGCTCAGAGGTTCGACGGACTCAGAGTCCGCTGTGGTCGGGGGCGCTTTCAGTGTGTGCTGCATCTGCGAGGCTGAGTCGGGCAGCGCCGTTGAAGTCCATAGCAGGGGTATTCCCTTCTGCCGCCTCCGTGGGATGACGAGTCTGTCAGGACCCTGAGGACTTGTGGAAACTGTGTGGTGGTTTCTTTCGAACTTATAGTCTTTTAACATCTTTGGACTATTTTTGCTGTGCCCATGGTCTGTTTTTTTTTATCAATTATGCTATTGTTTGCACTGTTGTAACTACATGCTGTAACTATGTGGTTTATGCGGGGTCTTGCAGCTTTAGGCTTTGGTCTTGTTTTTGTCTGGTGGATTTGGAGCTACTTTCCAGGAATGCACTAAGATGGTAGCGCGATATTAATACGCAGCAGCCTCTCCGGACTCTGGATTGGGGATTGCCAAATGTTATGTGGATGTTCTGGTGTGGTCTGTTTCGTCATGTGCTTTTGTGATATCATTCTGGAGGAACGTTGTCTCATTTTTTAATACATTGCATTTGTGGTTTCTAAATGACAATAAACTGAATCTGAATCTGAATCTGAACAATAACCATATAACCATATAACAATCACAGCATGGAAACAGGCCATCTCGGCCCTCCTAGTCCGTGCTGAACTCTTAATCTCACCTAGTCCCACCTACCCGCACTCAGCCCATAACCCTCCACTCCTTTCCTGTCCATATACCTATCCAATTTTACCTTAAATGACACAACTGAACTGGCCTCTGCTACTTCTACAGGAAGCTCATTCCACACAGCTATCACTCACTGAGTAAAGAAATACCCCCTCGTGTTTCCCTTAAACTTCTGCCCCCTAACTCTCAAATCATGTCCTCTTGTTTGAATCTCCCCTACTCTCAATGGGAACAGCCTATTCACGTCAACTCTATCTATCCCTCTCAAAATTTTAAATACCTCGATCAAATCCCCCCTCAACCTTCTACGCTCCAATGAATAGAGATCTAACTTGTTCAACCTTTCTCTGTAACTTAAGTGCTGAAACCCAGGTAACATCCTAGTAAATCGTCTCTGCACTGTCTCTAATTTATTGATATCTTTCCTATAATTCGGTGACCAGAACTGTACACAATATTCCAAACTTGGCCTTACCAATGCCTTGTACAATTTTAACATTACATCCCAACTTCTGTACTCAATGCTTTGATTTATAAAGGCCAGCGTTCCAAAAGCCTTCTTCACCACCCTATCTACATGAGACTCCACCTTCAGGGAACTACGCACTGTTATTCCTAGATCTCTCTGTTCCTCTGCATTCCTCAATGCCCTACCATTTACCCTGTATGTTCTATTTGGATTATTCCTGCCAAAATGCAGAACCTCACACTTCTCAGCATTAAACTCCATCTGCCAACCTTCAGCCCATTCTTCTAACCGGCATAAATCTCCCTGCAAGCTTTGAAAACCCACCTCATTATTATCCACAACATTATCCACAATGTTTGCAGTTCCCTGACAGGGACGTGATGAACCTTAATTATTGTGCCTGTTATTAAAGAGCAGTGATCCATGATTTTCAATCAGTACAGTGTGAACATCTCAGGACTCAATCACTAATCTGCATGAAGTCAGTGACTGAGTGTCTACAATTCACAACAATTCCAACAATTCACCCCCTTATATGTGAAGGCACTTCTCTTCACCTTACTTCAAAACTCTACCCATTCTTCTGAGACTGGGCATCTATCATGGGAATCATTGTCTGGCATCACATTTGTCCAATCCCAGAAGAATGCTATGAGTTCAGAATCCCAATCAGAGCCAGGTACAATACATAGAAAAATTGCAATAAGTTACTGTAGGAAATGCAACAAAATAAATAGAGAGCAAAATAAAGTGCAAATGTGAGATTGTGTT